>NW_027256882.1:294673510-294736010 GCF_029215685.1 Pituophis catenifer annectens | reverse complement strand
ACCAAGCCACACCCACAGAACCAGTAGTAAAAATGATTTTATTTATTTTATTTTATCTCGAATTTATATACCGCACCTTCTCCCGAGGGACTCAGGGCGGTGTACAGCCAGATAAAAACATACAATATAAACATTAAAAACAGTAAAAGGATATATATTAATTTGGCCCCAATTTAAGATAATAAACCAATTAAAAATTAAAAAATATGTTAAGCCAGCCCGGCTTGCTGAAAAAAGGAAGTTTTAAGGGCACGGCGGAAGGCACCGAGGTCTTGGATCCTCCTTATCTCAGGGGGCAGCTGGTTCCAGAGGGTGGGTGCCCCCACAGAGAAGGCCCTCCTCAAGGGGAGCCCCATGTAGAGAGCGTTGCAGTAGTCAAGGCGAGAGGTGACGAGGGCGTGAGTGACTGTGCACAGGGAATCCCGATCAAGAAAGGGCCGCAACTGGCGGATCAGGCGAACCTGACAAAAGGTCCCCCTGGCTACAGCCGTCAGATGTTCCTCCAAGGACAGCTGCCTATCCAGGAGGACTCCCAGATTGCGTGCCCTTTCAGTGGGGGCCAAGGACTCGCCCCCAATAGTCAGTGATGGAGTCAACTGATTATATCGGGATGCCGGGAGCCACAGCCACTCAGTCTTGGAAGGGTTGAGCCTGAGCCTGTTCCTCCCCATCCCACCACTGGGAAGTTTGCAAAATATTACCGAAAGAACTCCCTGTGTTCTCCCAGAAGGAACAAAAGTCCCTTGTAAATCTTTTATTGCGAGACCAAAATGTGTGGAGGACAAACAGAATGATGATCCCCTGCACAACTCAACACCACCTTTGCTGTTTGCACAGAAAAGAAAGCAAACCCAGGAACTCACCTTTGTTCCACTGTGCAAAAACACCAAATATTTCCCCCCTCCCCTTAATTGGCTCTTTTCCTCCCTGTGACTTTGCTGTTTCCTTTAGGACGCTTATCCATTTATTTATTTTTATTAAATTTGTTTGCTGCCCATTGACTAAGGATGATTAAGAGCTTTGGTGGCGCAGCAGACTAAAGCGCTGTTAAGTAACACCAGCTGCCTGCAATTACTGCAAGTTCAAATCTCACCAGGCTCAAGGTTGACTCAGCCTTCCATCGTTCCGAGGTAGGTAAAATGAGGACCCGGATTGTGGGGGCAATAAGCTGACTTTGTATAAAATAGAACACCGCTTAGGGGGGGCGAAAGCCCTACTAAGCAGATATATACAAAAGTATGAAGGCTATTGCTTAAAAGCATTGTAAGCCGCCCTGAGTCTCCGGAGAAGGGCGGCATATAAATCGAACAAATAAATAAATAAATAAATAAATAAATAAATAAATAAATAAATAAATAAATAAATAAATAAATAAATAAATAAATAAATAAATGTTACATAGTTTGGTCATGAAACATCTGCAAGAAAACTATCAAGCTCAGAGAGCACCAAGGACCCCACGTCCTCCTCCTCTCCACACACCCCTCTCCCTTCTAGCACTGATGATGTTACCTAGTTGGGTCATGAAACGTCTGCAAGAAAACCACCAAGCTCAGAGAGCACCTACAGTTCTCTTCTGACTGCTCCACTCTACAAACCCCATTCACTCGCAATATTGATGATGTTACCTATTTTGGTAATGAAATGTTTACAAGAAAACCACTTTCTTCTTTCTCTTTCTCTTCCTCCTCCCTTCCTAATTATGCAATAAGTTAATCGCCTCTTAATAGAAGGTTTGCTACCTGTCTTCTTCCAATATAGTTTTATGACTGAGTCCATCGGGAGTAGGGCAGTATATAAATCTAATAATAATAATAATTAAAAAATGACTTCTTAGTCCAATCTGCAGCTTTGGAAATTTCCTGGTGGTCTCCTATCCAAATGTCCATTTTTAAAATCATTTTTTATTGACGGCCCGAAGTTTAAAATATTCATTCATTTATTCAAGTTTTCAGGCTGCCTGACTCCTTGACAACTGTGGCCAAGTCACACGGCCAACCAGAAGAACCAACGTCCAATCGTAAAGGAAACAAAACTAACTAGAATGGGATAATAAAGTTTGACCCTGGTCAGTTTTTTTCCAGACCAGCCAAGGTCAACTAGATGCTGTAGCTTAGCCTGGCACATTCTGAGCTATTTTGCAGCACTGGTGCCACCAATGTTTAACCCAGTTTAACTCACTTGCGCCTAGCTTTTTTCCCCAAGCACTTTGGATGTTAATGAATTGCTAAATGGACTGTCCAATCCAAGAAATTTTAGGAAGCTGCAAATATTTATTTTTTTTGCAACAGAGGGCATATAGGTAATCTTTGACTAATCACCACAATTGAGCACAACATTTCTGACACTAAGCGTGACAGTTCTTGGATTTGGCCCCATTTTATTGACCTTTCTTGCCACAGTTGTTAAGCAAGTCACATGGTTGTTAAGTGAATCTGGCTTCCCTGTTGACTTTGCTTGTCAGAAGGTCTCAAAAAGGGATCATATGACCCCGGGATCCTGCGACTGTCATAAATGTGTCAGTTGTTAAGTGTCTGAATTTTTATCACATAACCATGGAGAGTCCCAAGTGTGAAAAATGATAACCTTTTTTTTCAGTGCTTTTGTAACTCTGAACGGTCACTCAACGAACGGTTGTAGAACGAGAACTACCTGTACAGGTAATCCTCGATTTACAACCGTTCGCTGAGTGACCGTTCAAAGTTACAATGGCACTGAAAAAAGCGAGCTATGACCGTTTTTCACACTTGGGACCGTTTGTAGCATTTCCACGGTTATGTGATAAAAATTTGGACGCTTAGCAACTGTCTCGTATATTTATGACGGTTGCCGAGTCCCGGGGTCGTGTGATCCCTTTTTGAGTCCTTCTGACAAGCAAAGTCAATGGGGAAGCCAGATTCGCTTAATGACCGTGTAACTCGCTTAACAACTGCAGTGATTCACTTAACAACAGTGGCGAGAAAGGTTCAAAATTCACTTGACCTATGTTTCAGTTTGCAAGAGAAATGTTGGTCTCAGTTGCGGTCGTACGTCGAGGACTGTCTGTATGTAGAACGCCCCTGTCTCACTTCCATCAGTAAAGCTGAGTTGCTGAGTGTATTTTCAACTCCGCTTTCTTTCTTTCTTTCTTTCTTTCTTTCTTTCTTTCTTTCTTTCTTTTTTCTTTCTTTCTTTTTCTTTTTTTTTTTTCTTTCGGATCAGCCTCTTAAAAGCCACTCTGCCTTATCTTCCAAGACGAGAGAAGTCCCATCTGCTGTGTAGTTAAAATACTTGGGTTTAAAAATAAGGCTGGTGAAGGCTGCACTTGGCAGAGACAGATGGCATCTCCTTTCCCTGGCAAGCGCGGGCGTGCCAAAGCTTTGCAAAGGCCCCAGAAGGAGAAAAAACCTTGGCCAAGAGACTTGGGGCCTTAATTAAACTTTGGTGAATTACCTGGATGGGAAAAGTCAAGATCTTTGATGTTCCCTTTAGACCAGAGATCAGCAACCTGCAGCTCTGGAGCCGCATGTGGCTCTTTCACTCCTCTGCTGCGGCTCCCTGTCACTCAAAATGTGCGTCACAACCACCAATGTGTGACATCCGCCAGCACGCGATTTATTGAGCTTTTCAACCCACGGTAGGCCAACCATGGATAAATCCAAGAAAAGAAAAGTTTCAAAAGAAAACAGAATGTTTAATTCAACTACGTATGTGGCCGCTCAAGAAATAGTCAGGCACGGGAAGGGTTTTGTGGCTCCCGGTGTTTTCTTTTCTGTGGGAAACGGGTCCAAATGGCTCTTTTGAGTATTTAAGGTTGCAGACCCCTGCTTTAGACTCTAGTTTAATGAAAGACCTCCAAGGTCCCATCCAACTCTGTTCTTCTATTCTATTCTCTTGTTTCCTGCCTCCTTCCACCCTGCCTAAGGTGCAACAGGTAGAGAAAAATAAATAATTTTTTTTAAAAAAATCCTAAAAAAAAATATAATTAGCACTTGTAGGTTCTTAGGGTTAATTGAGGGCAGGCAGTAATTACTAAATTGTGAAATTGAAGAATCGTAACCAACCACCGATGGAGAAACCACTCTGGCTACCGTGATTTGCAACCATCCGACCTCGTGGTCTGAATTCTGGCAAAGAACAAATGAACGAGAAAGGACAATTTTGGAAGGAGAAAGAGGAGAAAACGTGTTCTGGCTTGGAAGAAGTGGAAAAACCGTTTTCGGTGGCCAGAAAAACACGAGCAGTCAATGTGACTTTGGAGAGCGAGGTTTGATCAAATTAGCCAAGCTGAGTCTGTTCACACCATGTGGCTGCTGCAGCTTTGCAGGCTGGCTGTGCGAAGAAGACACAATCGCAACCCACGCTGTGAAGCGTCTTTGCGGGAGCGGTTCACAGGCAAGGAAGCAAGCTGTGGCTTCAAGGTGTGTCTTTCCAGCCACACAACCACTCGTTTTGCTGCCTTGAAGGGTTTCCGGGTTCAGCTTTGAGGTGATGGTTGACTGTAAGGGAATGTGGAAATGGCCTTGGGGGGAAGAAGGAAAAGAAAGGGCTGCCTGGGAAACAATTAGAGAAGAGAGACAGGAGCCCCCAGTGGCTCAACAGTCAGAAGAAGAAACTGAGGAAGGACCCAACCTAATGGATAGAATAGAATTGAGCTGGAAGGGATCTTGGAGGTCTTCTAGTCCAACCCCCTTCTCAACCAGGATACCCTATTCATTTCAGACAAGTGGCTGTCCAGTCTCTTCTTGAAAACCTCCAGTGATGGAGGCACACACAACTTCTGGAGGAAAACCGTTCTACTGATTAACAGAATGACAGAGTTGGAAGGGACCTTGGAGGTCTTCTAGTCCAACCCTCTTCTCAAGCACTGAAACTTCCCCAGTGATGGAGCACCCACAACTTCTGGTGGCAAGCTGTTCCACTGACTAATTGTCCTCACTGTTAGGAAGTTTCTCCTTAATTCCAGGTTGCTTCTCTCCTCGATTAGTTTCCATCCGTTAAGCGTGGTGATGGGAAGTTTGGTATGGAGGCTAAATCATACGATGAGCATTTCAGGAAGCTGGGTATGTCACAGAGAAGGACTAGGGGTGACATGATAGCAGCCTTCCTATATTTGAGGTGTTGTCATAGGGGAAAGGGGATTGACCTTCTTCTCCAAAGCACCTGAGGGCAGGACAAGAAGTAATGGATGGAAGCTTATGAAAGAGAGAGTCAACCTGGGAGAAGAAATTTCCTGACCGTGAGAACAATTAATCCATGGAATAGCTTGCCTCCCAGAGTTGTGCATGCTCCATCCATGGAGCTTTTCAAAAATAAATGGACAACATTTAACCGGGATGGTATACAGCAGAGATCCCCAACTTTTCCAGCTACGCATATTGGCAGCCGTGGTGGAGGCAGGAGGTGTTGTGACCTTGGCTTCCTGAGTCATTAAAACACACTAGTAGTCCCAAAAACCTCTTTTAATGCAACAGCTGTGAATTACGTTCATTCACAGCTGAGTCCCAATTAGTTGCAAAAAGTCCTCACCCACCTTTATCTCCCTTGACACGCTGCCAAAGACCTACTTGGCAAAGCCATACAGAGTCCAGAATCAAAGAGAGATGCCGACTGGGAACAGAATTAACAACGTTGCTTTCCTGCAAAGGGCCCACTGCCTTTGTTCCTCTTTTAAGCCTTATGGGAGGGGCCAATCATCTCCAGGCCTTCCTCCTGAGTCGTCCCTTTTCTTTTAACTGTTCTTGCCTTCTGGCAGCTCTGTGCATGCGCGCACTAGGAACAGGCTCCTCCTGTTCCTCTGCATCTCTGATGTCCAACTCTGGAGGCTCTGGAGTCTGCGCATAACTCCCAGAGGGCCCTGGTCCCCTCTCTGCCTCCGACGCAGAGCCCTCGTCCGAGCCTTCCCCAGACTCCAGGACTGGCCCATGTTCCTCCCCAGCCTCCTCACTGTCCGACTCCGCTGCCAGCTCCACAGGCTGCTGATGGACCACAACGGGGGGGAGGGGATGGTTTCATGCATGCACACACTGCTTGCCCGAATGAAGCTTTGCGGCTTGGTTCCCAACACGCCACAGCCCAGGACCAGGCCATAACCAGGGGCTGAGGATCCCTGGTATAAGGTCTCCTGTTTGATCAGGGGATTGGACTAGAATAGATTTAGAATAACGTTATTGTCACTTTGAATGTACACTAACTGGCATACATTAAAATGAAATTTCGTTGCATGCAGCTCTGAAAGAGTCACCACCTCCAATATACACTACAATGAATATGACAAAATAAATATATAAATACATAAATAAACAAACAAACAAACAATTATGCCTATACCAGGGGTCTGCAACCTTAAACACTCAAAGAGCCATTTGGACCCATTTCCCACAGAAAAGAAAACACCGGGAGCCACAAAACCCTTCCCGTGCCTGACTATTTCTCGAGTGGCCACAAAACTAGCATATTAAAAGTTCCGTTTTCTTCTGAAACTTTTCTTGTCTTGGATTTATCCATGGTTGGCCTACCGGGGGTTGAAAAGCTCAATAAATCATGTGCCGGTGAGTGACGCACATTGGTGGTTGTGACGCATGTTTTGAGTGACGGAGCCGCAGCAGAAGGGTGAAAGAGCCACAGGCGGCTCCAGAGCTGCAGGTTGCTGACCCCTGCCCTATACAAACATATATTCTATGACACAGAGAAACAACACAGTCTAGTTCGGATGTATATATGTTTATGGCGAGAAAAACGAATACTGCAAGTTTACCAGATGGATGGTTTAGGGAATAAAGCTGTTATAGAATCTGGCAGTCCTGTTAGAAATCCTTCAAAACCTCCTCCCAGAAGGGAGCAACAGAAACAGACCGTGGAGTGGGTGTACGGGGTCTCTAACAATGCTTCGAGCTCTATGCACATAGCCCTTGTAAGCAGTATCCTGAATAAAGGGAACCGAGCTTCCTATAATCTTCTCCACTGTCCTCACCACTCTCTGTAGGGACTTTCTATCTGAGGCACTGCGGCCACCAAACCAAACAGGGATGCGGTTTCTTAAAGCGCTCTCGATCGTGCCTCTGTAAAAAGTGACCAGGATAGGAGGAGAAAGATGTGCTCTGCTCATCCGACGCAGGAAATGCAGACGCTGGTTTGCACACTTCCCTAAGGATGATGGGTGGAGAGACCAGTTCAGATTCTTAGTTATCTGCACCCCCGGATACTTAATACTGTTGGCCACCTCTACAGCTGCATCCTTGATACTGAGTAGAGTATGACCATGCCGGCTCTTTCTAAAATCTGCAATGATCTCGTTTGTTTTGTTAACATTTAGAATCAGGTGACTTTCATTGCACTAGTCCAGAAGAGCCTCCACCTCATCCCTATAAGAATACTTTTGAGGTCACTTCCAGCTCTATCATTCTACATTCTATGGACTTTCAGACTTTGCAAGAGTCTGTTGCTATAACCTTACCATAAAGCTGTAGGAGAAGGGAAGGCAGAGTCAAAAAAGACACCAGCCCAGAATCCCTATGTAGCCACAAACAAGCTAACAAATACAAACCAGTCCAACTTTCCCTTGAGTGCCGTTGACCCTTATCTAAATCCAAGCAGGTGCTGTCCATTAGTTGAGAAGATGCCTATGCATTGGCTTTTAGCCAAGCACCCAAAATGCAATCATGTGACCACAGGGGAGGGGCCCAGCCATCAGAACTTCAAAACAGGTCATAAATAGCTCTGGGGAGATCTGTCGTAACTTCATTAAGTCATTAAGCGAGGACCAGCCGTTATATAAGGACTACTGTAATTTCAAGCATTTGCATTCAGTTTCCAGCAAAAAAAACCCTCCTCTCTTCAGGTATTTGTTTAACAACCTCCACACTCGTTTAATGACCGCCGCATTCACTTAATGACAGCCGCAAACAGGCAGTTGGGTTGGGGCTGCTGGGAGACCAATCCTACGTTTGCTAATTGGGGTTTTGAGCACCCGCTGACCGGGGGGGGGCTGTCTTAAATGCACAAATTGAACATTGCAGAGACCCTTCTAGTGCCAACTGCCTCCCCCCCTCCCACTCCATTTTCTACCGGTCTGGCTGAATCTTCATCAGACCTCAGACAGGATCCCACACGGAAGAGGGGTCCCCCCCATGCCAACCCCCTGAATCAAGGAGCGTAATTGCAGCCCTAAGATCACGCATCTGCTCATTTTGTTCTTGCAGCCCCTCAACAATTACAGAGCTGGGGGGAAACGGCAGGCAGGCAGATTAAAAGGCGTCTCGGCCATGCAGCCCAGCTATTAAAACACATTACAGTCCTTGAGCACTTGGGACAGCTAATTAACCGAGACAAGAATCTGCAGGGAACGGCATGCCATCCCACGCACGAGAGAGCGGGGGGGGGGGCCGGCAGTCAGGCAGACAGACAGACACCAATAAAAGAGAATCGTTGTAGCTCAGAGTTGAACTGGGAAGTCCTTGGTGCTCTCTGAGCTTGGTTGTTTTCTGGAAGACGTTTCATGACCCAAACTAGGTAACATCATCAAGGTTAGGAGGAAGAGGGTTTCCTCTCTGCTTATATATTAGTGGCTTGCCCTATTAGCATTGTTACTGCCCGATTATTGGTTTAATATTAAGATAGATAGATAGATAGATAGATAGATAGATAGATAGATAGATAGATAGATAGATAGATAAGATAGGCAGGCAGGCAGGCAGGCAGGCAGGCAGGCAGGCAGGCAGGCAGGCAGACTGGTGGGGGGCAGACAGACAGACAGATGGGCGGGGGGAGGCAGTCAGACCACCAGCAGCCTGCGGCGGAGTCGGATAGTGAGGGAGGAACATGGGCCAGTCCTGGAGTCTGGGAAGGCCCGGACGAGGGCTCTGCGTCGGAGGCAGAGATGGGGCCAGGGCCATCTGGGAGTGATGTGTGGATTCCGGAGCCTCCAGAGTTGGACAGCAGAGAGGCAGAGGAACAGGAGGAGCCTGTTCCTAGTGCGCGCATGCACAGAGCTGCCAGAAGGCAAGAACAGTTAAAACAAAAGGGACGATTCGGGAGTAAGGCTTGGAGATGATTGGCCCCTCCCATAAGGCTTAAAAGAGGAGCAAAGGCACGTGGGCCCTTTGCAGGAAAACAACGTTGTTAATTCTGTTCCCAGTCGGCATCTCTGTTTGATTCTGGACTCTGTGTGGCTTTGCCAAGTAGGTCTTTGGCAGCATGAAAAGGGAGATAAAGGTGGGTGATTCTCCCGAAGGACTTTTTGCAACTAATTTGGGACTCAGCTGTGAATGAACGTAATTCACAGCTGTTGCAATAAGAGGTTTTTTTGGACTACTCGTGTGTTTTAATGATTCAGTAAGCCTAGGTCATTAACACTCTTTCAGCTTGGGTGTTTTGTTGCAGACATTTTATTACCCAATTAGGTAAGCAGAGATTAATACTAAATTTATTAACATGTCAATAATGAAGCAGTAAACAACAGCCCTGTTAAGGAATTGCCAACTCAAACAATCTAAGAGCAAACAACAACTTAATCAAGGAACCCCTCCCACCAACACCCACAAGGCAAGCCACTAGTATATAAAAATAACCCCACTCCTTTCTAGCACTGATGATGTAGCCTAGCTGGGTCATGAGATGTGTGCAAGAAAACAGCCCAGCTCAGAGAGCACCAAGGACCCTCATTTCAAATCAGAGCTACAGATTTTCTCTTCTGTTGGTTCCAGGCAAACAATCAATACTCCAATCAACGAACTGCCAACGAGAAGACCACACTCCCACCGAAATTGCAGGGCAGGCTACTATATATATATAGACAGGCAGCACACCCCACCCTTCCTGGTACTGATGATGTTACCCAACTGGGTCATGAAATGTCTGCAGGGAAAACAAGCAAGCTCAGAGAGCACCAAGGACCCCACAGTCCTCTTCCTCCCCACACCCCCCACTCCCTTCTACACTGATGATGTTACCAAGTTAGGCCATGAAACGTCTCCAAGAAAACAACCAAGACCAGGAGCACCTAGGAGAGTGGTGGCTAACCTTTTTGCCATCGTGTGCCAAAAGCGGGGGGAGCGCGGGGGTCAGGGCCGGATTTTCCTATAGGCTAACTAGGCTTCAGCCTAGGGCCTCAAGATCAAGAGGGGCCTACATTCAAATTGTTAGCAAAATTAAAATTACACTTTCACTATAGGTGAAAGGGCCTCATAAGTGGAATAGCCTAGGGCCTCTTTTCATCTAAATCCGGCCCTAGCGGGGGGATCACGTGCTTGAGTGCCCACACCCATAATTTAATGCCCCCCTGCTCTTGCGCATGCGACCCCCCCCGTTCTCCCCCTTCTTCTGGCACACTACTGCAAAAAGGTTACTGGTGGGCCCAGTAGGCCCGTTTTTTGCCCTCCCCAGGCTCCAAAGGCCTGGAAATATCAAAGGATCGGCCCGCAGGGCCTCTGCTGGCCAAAATGGGGTGTGGGCAGGTGCATGTCGCCAGTTTTCGGCCTTTACAGCCTCCGGCAGCACTCTGCCGGCCAAAAATGGGCCACATGGAGGCCTTGTGAGGCCCCTGCGCAGCCCATTTTCAGCCTCCCTGACCTTGCCAAGGCCCATTTTTGGCCTGCAGAGTGCTGCCGGAGGCTAAAGAGGCCGAAAACAGGCCTCACAGGAACCACGCAGGGCTTCCGCGCGGCACATTTTTGGCCAGCAGAGTGCTGCTGGAGGCGTCTGTCCCGTCTCCCTCCCCCCACCGGCCTACGGAGGAGAACTACAATGCTGATCCAGCCCTAGAACTAATCCAGTTTGACACCCCTGTCTTCCTTCTAGAAAACCTTTGGAGCCTGGGGAGGGCGAAAATGGCTTTCCCCACTCCCCAGGAGGCCCTTCAGAGGCTGGAAACGGCTCGTTTCCTGACTTCCAGTGGGCCTGGATGGCCCAAAAATCAGCTGGCCAGTGCGCCCATGCGCGTTGGGGCTGAGCTAGGGCAATGCTCGTGTGTCCACAGATATGGCTCTGCGTGCCATCTGTGACATGCGTGCCATAGGTTTGCCATCACGGACCTAGGAGTTCACAGCTCCCCCTCCTCCTCTTCCTTCCCACACACTCCACTCCCTCCTAGCCCTGATATTGTTACCTACGTAGGTCATGAAATGTCTGCAGGAAAACCACCAAACTCAGGGAGCACGAAGGACCCTAGAGATGCTCTTTGAAGGATTTTGAGGGAAGAAGGAACTGGCTCCTTAATCCTAGCCTTCACCCAATCTCAGCACAATTCAGAATAGTTTCATTTCCTCCTTCAATGACCAGAGTCTTTTTTTATTTTTATTTTTTTTTGATGGGACAATTAAGTCCACTGCTGTCTTTCCGTCCTGGAAAACCGTGGGGCCCATCCTGTGTTCCGCGCGCGGAAGAGACACCGCTGGGAAATTCAGCCCCCCTTTCCTTGCAATCTTCCGAACTCCCGGCAGAAGACAGGAGTCAAATGTTTGGGTGCAGGGTTGCACGATTGGAGGAAGTAGCCTGGTCTCGCATGAAGAAAAATCATGTTGTGCAAGACGAGCTTTAATTCCTTTTTAAAATTTATTTTTGGTATGAAAATAACGCAAACCGCAAGGCGAGATGAGCTTCGCAAGCACAACGAGAGCCGCAGATAACTTTGCAGGTCCGATGGGGCCTGGGCAATGCCCGTTTTGCCCACCTCCCAGTCCACCTGCTGACTCTCCACCTTATATAAAATTAACCCAGGGGTGGGCTGCTGGGGGTTCGCAGGGGTTTGGGAGAACCCCCAAATCCCACTCCTGGCTGGCCCCTCGGAGAACAAACTGCTGCCATAAATACATATAACTGCCTGCGCCACGGCCTTCTGCATCAGCTGATGCTTCTGGATACCCTTCAAGGGCAGCCCCATGTAGAGTGCATTAGAGTAGTCCAATCTGGAAAGGACCAAAGCATGTGTGACGGGCCCTGCGACGAGATGAGTGGCAGACAAATTTAACAATGAATAGTAAAATAAGCAGCCCCCCCCCCCGGATCCAGGAATTGGGCACAACTGGAACCCAAGACAAAGCGCTCCTGGCCGTGGCTGCTATACCTGCTCCTCAGGCAGGAGATGTAAGGCTAGGACAGGGGTGTCAAACTGGATTACTTCGAGGACCGGATCAGCATTGTAGTTCTCCTCCTTAGGCCGGCGGAGGGGAGGGGAGCGGGGAAGGGAGACGGGACAAACGCCTCCAGCAGCACTCTGCTGGCCAAAAATGGGCCGCACAGAAGCCCTGCGCAGTTCCTGTGAGGCCTGTTTTCAGCCTCCTCGGCCTCCGGCAGCACTCTGCTGGCCAAAAATGGGCCTTGGCGAGGGAGGCCGAAAATGGGCTGCGCAGGGGCCTCACAAGGCCTCCGTGTGGCCCATTTTTGGCCGGCAGAATGCTGCAGGAGGCTGTAAAGGACCTCAGGATTATACAGTGGGACTCTTTGGGGCACTGCAACCCCGGCCGGCCCCAAAGATTGCAAAGTCCTAGAATGAAAAGGCCTCAAACCCAAAGCCACTCAACCTTTATCTGAAGCCCATCCAGACCCTCACAGCCTCCAAACTAGTGGTGAAATCTAAAATTTGTTACTACCGGTTCTGTGAGCGTGGCTTGGTGGGGGCGGGGGGAGTAATGTGACTGGGTGGGCATGGCCAATTTTTTTTTTTTACTTTACTTTTAAAACCATTTTTTCTACAACCTCTTCGGCGAAGAGGTTGTAAAAAAAATGCTTTCAAAAGGCTCTGACGATCTCAGCTGAGTTGCCTGATCGGCAGAGGCTTTTTTTCGTTTAAATGCCTCTGACGATCCAAGCTGAATTGCCTGATCAGCAGAGGCTTTTTTTCTTTTAAAGCCTCTGACGATCCCAGCTGAGCCGTGCGATCATCAGAGGCTTTTTTTTTTTTACTTTTAAAAGCATTTTTTCGGCCGAAGAGGTTGTAGAAAAAATGCTTTTAAAAGTAAAA
Source organism: Pituophis catenifer annectens (assembly GCF_029215685.1). Classification (NCBI taxonomy): domain Eukaryota; kingdom Metazoa; phylum Chordata; class Lepidosauria; order Squamata; family Colubridae; genus Pituophis; species Pituophis catenifer. Next base: position 294,723,073 of record NW_027256882.1, on the reverse strand, counting down.
AAAAAAAAGCCTCTGATGATTGTGCGACTCAGCTGGGCATGTGGGGGGGCAGGGATTTTTGCTACCGGTTCTCCGAACCACCTGCCTCCATCGCTACCGGATCCAGCGATCCGGTCCAAACTGGGAGCATTTCACCCCTGCTCCAAACCCCGGGATAAGACAATAAGAGGGAATTCCTGAATTGGTCAGGAGCAGAAACACATCACTGGGTATCATCAGAATGCAGGCAGACTTACAACTATTTGTTTAGTGACCGTCCGAAGTTACAACGGCATTGAAAAAAAGTGACTCAGAGTCAGGACCATTTTTCACACTTAACAACCATTGCAGCGTCCACTTGGTCACGTGATCAAAATTCTGTCGCTTGGCAACTGACTTGTATTTATGACGGTTGCAGTGTCCCAGGGTTACACGATCCCCCTTTTGCGACTCTCTGACAAGCAAAGTCAAGGGGGAAGCCGGATTCACTTAACGGCCTGATTTCTAGCTTAACAATGGCAGAGATTCACTTAACAACCGTGGTGAGCAAGGTCGTAAAATGGGGACAAAACTCACTTAACAACTGTCTCGCTTAGCAACGGATTTGTGGTTTATTTAAAAACAGTTCAACTCCTAGCAGAGGGACTCTGGGCAGGAAAGAGTAAGATATGAAAAGCGTAAAACGAGTTAATTCAAATTTAAAAAGCAGCAGGGAAGCTGAGCATGAATGAAAGGGCAGGCGGGGAAGGCTTCCAAGACCCTAACCAAGCCCCCTGCCCCAAATAAGGCTGCCTTGCAGACCGACCCCCTCCCCTAACTGCTTGCACCCAGTTTTCTCCCCCAATTTCAGAGCGCGGGGAACCTTCCTTCAAGTAAACTCCGGAGCGGAACTGAGAGGGGGGCTTCCCCGGTCCGAGGGAAGGGCGAGGCCAAAGGGGGTCCTGGGCCAAGCGGGGCAGATCGAGTTCCTCCTCCCGCAGGACCGGCGCCAGAGTCCTGCTGGCCAGCAGGGAAGGCGGCGGGCGGGGAGGGGAGGGAGCCTGGAGAGCCCAGGAGGGGCTCCTGCCAAGGATTAACAGAGTTGGCGGAAGGAACCTTGGAGGTCATCTAGTCCAACCCACCCGCCCAAGCAGGAGACCGGGCGGCTCTGGGAGAGGAGCGGGCAAGGCAAGCGTGGCCAGGAGGGGCGCGCAGCTGCGATCCAGCCCAAAGGATCATGCTGCGCTTCTGGCTCCACCAGGTCTGCAGCAAAGGTGGTGTGTGTGTGTGTGTGTGTGTAGGTCTGTGTGTGTGTGTTTGTGTGTCTCTGTGTGTGGGAATCTCTCTCTTTGTATGTGTGTGTGAAGCTGTATGTACCTGTGTGTCTCTGTCTTTCTATCTTTGTGTGTGTGTGTGTCTCGATGTGTGTATGTTTGGCTGTCACTCTGTTTGTGTGACTGTGTGTATCTGTCCCTCTCTCACTCACTGTGTGTTTGTGTGTCTGTGTGTGGGAATCTCTCTCTTTGTGTGTGTGTGTGTGTGTGTGTTTGTGAGTCTGTGTGCCTCTGTTTCTCTCTCTCTCTCTCTCTCTCTGTGGCTGTCACTCTGTGTTTGTGTAACTGTGTATCTCTCTCTTTCTGAGTGTGTCTTTGTGTAATGTGTGTGAAGCTGTGTGTACCTGTGTGTCTCTGTCTTTCTGTGTGTGTGTGTGTGTGTGTGTGTGTGTGTGTGTGTGTGTCGATGTGTGTGTGTTTGGCTGTCACTCTGTTTGTGTGACTGTGTGTCTCTGTCTCTCTCTCTCACTCACTGTGTGGTTGTGTGTCTGTGTGTGTGGAGGGGACCCCACCACCCCCTTTTCGAGACCCTCCCGGAGAAAAAGCGGCTCCCGGTTGACTTTGGGAAGCGGCGCAACTTCCCTCCTCCGGTCCCAGCGCCAGGAGGACCCCAGGCTCCCCGCAGCCCCCCAGCCCAGCCCGGCCCGGCCCCTCCGCCTCCCCTCCGGCCCCGCCTGGGGAAGCTCCGGAGCCCTCCGCCCACCTGCAGCTCTGCGGCGGCCGCTCACTCACCTGGCTGGGGCGCCCTTGCTGGCGGCCGCAGGTGAGCGGGGCTCCGGCTTGTTTACCCGCGGCCGGAGCCGGAGCTGGTCCAGGCGAGGCGGAGGCGGAGGCGGCTGCAGGCGGGGCTGCAGCGGGACCCTCCCCAGCTCGGCCAAGGGGCGCTCGCGGGCCCGAGAGGCAGGGGCGGCGGCGGCGGCATCTGGGGAAGGTGGGGGGGGGGGCTCGGAGGCGCTGCAGGCGGGGCTGCTCTTCAGGTGCGAAAGGCGAGGAGGTGGGGGGGGAGGGAAGGAAAAGGACTCTGGGAGTTGTAGTTCGCGGCGGGGGGGGGGAGCTGCCCGAGGCTCCGCAACTCAGCTGCTGCCCGAGACCGCCTCTTTTCCCCCCCGATGCGGAGCCTCCAGAGGCAGGAGCAGTCTACCTGGCGCCGGCAAGGCAGGAAAAACTGAACGGATCTCGCCCAGCCGGGGAACTCGGGGGTTTGCTTTTCGTGCACCTTCTGCCCGCAACTCAGCTGCCGGCCGAGACCGCCGCCCCCACCTCTCCCTCTCCCTTCCCCCCTCCCGATGCGGAGCCTCCAGAGGCAGGAGCAGTCTACCTGGCGCCGGCAAGGCAGGAAAAGCTGAACGGATCTCGCCCAGCCGGGGAACTACGGGGGTTTGCTTTTCGTGCACCTTCTGCCCGCAACTCAGCTGCCGACCGAGACCGCCGCCCCCACCTCTCCCTCTCCCTTCCCCCCTCCCGATGCGGAGCCTCCAGAGGCAGGAGCAGTCTACCTGGCGCCGGCAGGGCAGGAAAAGCTTCACTCGCAAGGGCTTACCTTGCCCAGCCGGGAAAACCTGGGGCTTCCTTTCCAGCACCCTCTACCCGACTGGGGATGGGGAACGGGGGGGGCGGGGGGTGTCCCCCAAAAGACGCCTGTGAAAGCCGTCCTGAAAGTGGGGCGCCTCTCCCCACTTTCTTTTGAGAGAAGCAAGAGCCCCTCCAGCGGGTCCGGTCCAAGCTTGAACGACCCAAAGGTTCAAACCCAGTTTGTCTACATACCTCCCCGCCAAGTAATTGCATCCGATTCGCTGTATTTGCCCCCCTCCCCTCCAAAATCATCAATCAATCAATCAATCAATCAATCCCGGATTAATTAATGCAATCCCGAGGTGATCCAAACACTCGGAGGTTTGGAAATCCACCCGAGGCATCGTTGCAAGCTTACCCACCTTTTATGGCCTCCCGGCCCGTGTTCACTTCACACGTGCTAAAGAAACTTCGGGTCACCCAGGGTCGTCTGAATGCCGCTTGAACTTTTCCCGGGTGAGTCGAGGACCGAGGTTTGTCGGTTGCAAAAAGTAGGTAAAATGTCCCTCTCCGAAGAGGAAATGGCTGTGTGTGGCTTGAGGGGAGATTGTGCAACGTGGAAATCCAAAAAAAAAAAGAAAGAGAAAGAGGGAGGGAGGAAGAAAGAAGAAAGGGAGGGAGGGAGGAAAGAGGGAGGGAGGGAGAGAGAGAGAGAGAAAGAGAGAGAGAGAGAGAGAGAAGAAAGAAAGAAAGAAAGAAAGAAAGAAAGAAAGAAAGAAAGAAAGAAAGAAAGAAAGAAACCAAAAAGGAGTTAAAATGTCATCAGCCCTAAAAGTGGATTATTTAAGACAGGAATGTCCAACCTAAGCAACTTTTAAGACCTGTGGAGGGAGAGAGGGAGAAAGAAAGAAAGAAAGAAAGAAAGAAAGAAAGAAAGAAAGAAAGAAAGAAAGAAAGAAAGAAAGAAAGAAAGAAAGATTATTTAAGGCAGGAATGTCCAACCTAAGCAACTTTTAAGACCTGTGGATTCTGGGAGTTGAAGTCCACAGGTCTTAAAATAGCCAAAGTTGGATACCTCTGATTTAAAGCGTTTTTATTAATTGCCCTGTTGGAAGAAATGTCCAGGTCCAATTTGGGAGAGAGACGCTGGAAACAACATGGGGGCTGATTGTAAAGATGGTTTATTGAACAGAACCGCAGAGACAGTGTGCAGTTCTGGGTCAGCTGAGCAAACGGTTGAATGAGCGAATGGCTCTTTGTAGATTTCTGTGACTTTTTTTTTTTATTTGATTTATATGCCGCCCTTCTCCGGAGACTCAGGGTGGCTTACAATGCGCTAAGCAATAGCCTTCATCCTTTTGCATATTTATACAAAGTCAGCTTATTGCCCCCACAAGGATGGAAGGCTGAGTCAACCTTGAGCCTGGCGAGATTTGAACCTGCAGTAATTGCAGGCAGCTGGTCTTAATAACAGGGTGCTTTAGACCACTGTACTACCAAGGCTCTCAGACTTTGAACTCTGAACTGTCCCGGGGATTGTGCAATGAAGGGGGCTTGTGTTAGCTTTCGTCCTGTGCTGGATCTTGGGTGAGGGGCTTCTTGTTCTAATTTAATTCTGCCAAGGAGTTTTGAAATATCCTGTCTTGAATGGATTTCTGTCTGCAGTGTTTGCTTTGCTTATGAATAGAGCCATCGAGAGAGTTGGCTTCCTCTTTCAATGAGCTCTTTATCTCTTTAAGTGGTGGGCTATTAAGGACTTGGGGGCTGCTTTCTGCCTCTGAAAACACGTTTCTCCATTTCTCCTTCAGGCAGGGCCGGATTTTCCTATAGGCTAACTAGGCTTCAGCCTAGGGCCTCAAGATCAAGAGGGGCCTACATTCAAATTGTTAGCAAAATTAAAATTACACTTTCACTATAGGTGAAAGGGCCTCATAAGTGGAATAGCCTAGGGCCTCTTTTCATCTAAATCCGGCCCTGCCTTCAGGGAAATATAATATTCTGCTTTTTTAATAGTTCCCAAAATATTTCATTCTTCCAGGAGGAGGGGGTGGGCTTTTCACAGCCCCATTCCAGGAAGTCCCTGTCTGTTTTTTTTTGTTTTTTTTAAAAGAACAAAACCAGTAACCAAAATCCATGAATAAAGGGCAACAATTGCTCAGAATAAATCAGATTTAAAGACATGCAGGAATAATAGCGTTTAAGTGGGCCAGGTATGCATTGGGGGAGAGCCTTTTCCAAAGCATGGGGGGGGGGGTCACCACAGAGACGGCCTGTTACTTTGCCACTATCCTGTGAGTAGCTGCCTTCCTTGTCTTCTCTTTGAACTTTTTTCTCCAGGGTTAGCACAGTGGAGTTACCTATAAAGGTGCAACCTGGATACAGGTAAAGGAGAACGGTAGATTATGTCTGTTTCGGAAGTTGTGCAGCCGGCAGAAAATAGAGAAAGCAGCCCAATAAAAAGTGTTTTTCCCTGCACAGGAAAAACAATGATCCAGAGGAAGGAATGAATGAATGAGCTGAAAGGGGCCTTAGAGGTCATCTAGTCCAGCCCCCTGCTCAAGCAGAAGGGTTGCCCAACTTTGGCAACTTGAAGACACGTGGACTCCAACTCCCAGTTCGCTCATCTTAAAACATGTTGGCTAGGGAATTCTGGGAACCGAAGTCCATGTGTCTTAGCATTGCCAAGGGTGGAAAACGCTGGTCCAGAGGCAAACAAAGATGCAAAGGAAAAAGCAGATTGAGGGGAAGGAAACAAGGCTACCCGTGAGAGCCACCATGGTGATGCCAGGGATATGGGTGCTTCTAAAAATGGCAGCTTCCCAGCCCGCCTGCAGCTTAGGAAAAACTTCAGACTTCACTAAAGTCTGTGCCGGGAACTGGAGAAGTGGAAGATAGACGTAGAATGTCAGTTTGGTCTTGGTATTAAGGTACCTGGCTAAAAAGCAGGAGACAGGAAGTTCTAGTCCTGCCTTAGCCATGATGGCCAGCTGGGGTGATTTTGGACGGACCAATTACCAGGAGATGGTGAGTTCTAGTTCTGCCTTAGGCATGAAGGTCAGTTGGGTGACTTCAGGCCAATCACCAGCAGACTCTGAGTTCTAGTGCCGTCTCAGTTATGAAATCCAGCTGTGTGACTTTCAGGCAATCACCAGGAGATAGTGAGTTATTTGTAAAAAAAAAAAATGATAATAAAGGTGCCATGCAAATAAATGAAAAAGAAAGAAAGAGAGAGAGAGAGAGAGAGAAAGAAAGGGAGGGAGGGAGGGGAAGGAAGGAGGAAAGAGAGAAAAAAGAAAAAGAAAGGAAAAGAGGGAGGGAGGAAGGGAAGAAAAAAGGAAGAAAAGAAAAAAAGAGGGAGGGAAGAAAGAAAGGAAAGAGAAAAGAAAGGAAGAAAGAAAAGAAAAGAAAAAGAAAAAAGGGAGGGAGGGAAGAAAGAAAGGAAAAGAAAGAAAGGAAAAGAAAAAAAGAAGAAAGGGAGAAAAAAAGGAGGGAGGGAAGAAAGAGGAAAAAAAGGGAGGGAGGGAAGAAAGAAAAAGTAAAAGTAAAAGAAAGAAGGAAGGGAGGGAGAAGAAAGAAAAAAGGGAGGGAGGGAAGAAAGAAAGGAAAGGAAAAGGAAAAAGAGAAAAAGAAGAAAGAGAAAGAAAGAAAGAAAAAGAGAAAGGAAGGAAGAAGGCAGGTTTATCTTGATTCCTCAACTACTTTTCATAAACAAACAATTTCATTTTAAATGCACGCACATGTGCCCGCGCATGCACACACGTACACCCAAGAGTGTCTGGCAAACCTCATCCATCCGATCGAAGATTTGCCTTAACAAAAACGACTCCGTGGTTTTCATGCCTGGCTCTTGGCATTTTCCATGCGCTGGTCCTGGGGGGTATGTGTGTGTGTGCCATAAACTTTATTCATATATTAGCAAACCCTTGATTTTTTCCCCACCAGGATTCAGGGTTTGCCAAGAACGTCTGTCATAGGATGTGGTGGGAGCTGCTGCTGCTGCAGTTAAGGACACGGGTGGCGTTGATAGCAGTTTTGCAGGATCAAGTAGGAGGGGGGAGAGCTGCCTTCGTTCACGGTAGCCCAAAATCAGAAAAGCCAAGCTGGGGCCTTTTAAAAATAAAACCGTACTTAGTCAGGGAAGGCGCCTTCTGATTTACAGCCAGGGTGTTTATTAATACCCTATGGCAGTGACCTTTTTGCCATCGCGTGCCAAAAGCGGGGGCAGCACGGGGGGTTTGCACGTGTCCGTGCCCCCACCCATAATTCAATGTGCCCTGCCCCCCGCCTCCCCCTGCTTTTGGCACGCGATGGCACGGTGAGCCTGGGGAGGGTGAAAACTGCCTTCTCCATCTCCCTGGAGGCCCTCCAGAGGCTGGAAACGACCCGTTTCTCGACTTCCGGTAGCCTGGAAGGCCTGTTTTTCGCCCTCCCCAGGCTCCAGAAGCTTTCTAGGAGCCTGGGGAGGGCGAAAACTGCCTTCCCCACCACCCTGGAGGCCCTCCGGAGGCTGGAAACAGCCCGTTTCCTGACTTCTGGAGGGCCCAGAAAGGCAGAAAATCATGCATGCTGGAGCTGAGCTAGGGCAATGTTCGTATGCCCACAGATATGGCTCTGTGTGCCACCTGTGGCACGGGTGCCATAAGTTCGCCATCACGGCCCTCTGGGTTGCAAATGTTATTTAGAAGAGCCTTGGTGGCGCAGTGGACTAAAGCACTGTTAAGTAACACCAGCTGCCTGCAATTACTGCAAGTTCAATTCTCACCAGGCTCAAGGTTGACTCAGCCTTCCATCCTTCCAAGGTAGGTAAAATGAGGACCCAGATTGTGGGGGCAATAAGCTGACTTTGTATAAAAAAGAACACCGCTTGTGGGGGGGGCAAAAGCCCTACTAAGCAGGTATATACAAAAGGATGAAGGCTATTGCTTAACGCATTGTAAGCTGCCCTGAGTCTCCGGAGAAGGGTGGCATATAAATTGAACCAATAAAATAAACAAACAAACAAACAAGTAAGTAAGTAAGTAAATAAGTAATAAACAAACAAATAAATAAATAAATAAAATTTGGGTAGGGGTTTTTAATCCCCTGTTTACATTCAGGTTTTGACTGAAGCCTCAAAGCCCTTGCAAGAAGAAATAAAGCAAACAATAATTGCACTTAAACAAGTAAATAAGCAGGCAAGCCAGCCCTTCATTTCTCAGCCCTTGGAAGGAAGGCCAAATTGCGAAACCACTTCCCAAAACAACTTTGCCAAGAAAACTGCGGAGGCCATTGCCAGGAGTCAACACTGACTGGAAGGCACTAAAAAAACCACACACACACACACAAAAAGTGCTTGTGTTTGTGTGTGCAGTGCTCTTTTTATAATCCTCTTAGATCTTTCATGACCCTGAGGGTGGATTGATGGGGAGATCGTCTTGCATAGATTGCTACACGCATCAAAAGCTTTTCCTTACACACAAACACACAGAAACACCCTGCCGAGTCCTCTGAACCGCCCTTCCTTCCGTGCTGTGTTTTTAACAACCTTTAGACCAACCCGTTTCGTTTCCAACCGTCTTTATGGCTTTTATCAGTGTGCGTTAAGTAGATTTTTTTTTTCTTTTATCGGGTCCTGAAATTGCAATCTCTTTATGACCTCCTATCGTGCCTCGAGAGTTGCATTTCTTTAGGGCCTGTTTTAAAGATAAAGAGGGTTTTTAAGGGGAAAAAAATAAACAGGGAAAACAAACAGAGAGAGAGGGGGGGGGGGCAATTCACGATTGTCCAACCGTCTCTAAACCTTAAAAACAGGGATTAAGTGGTGTTCTGGGGCTCCGAGATGCAAAATCCCACTTAGATTGCATCCTGTTTTCCAAGAGGTGAAGGCCAGGGTGGGTCCTGGGAGAGGAGAGCCCCCCCCCACACCCCGCTTGCTAGAAAAAGACTTTTCAACAGAAGAGAATCTTTGTAGCTCAGGCTTGAAGTGGGGACCTTGCTGCTCTGTGAGCTTCAAGACGTTTCATGACCCAGCTAGGTAACATCATCAGTGCTAGAAAAGAGTGGGGGTTGGCAGAGAGGAGGAGGAGGAAGGACTATGGAGTCTTTGGTACTCTCTGAGCTTGGTTGTTTTTCTTATAGACGTTTCATGACCCAACTAGGTAATATCATCAGTACTGGAAGGGAATGGGGTTGGCAGAGAAGAGGAGGAGGAGGAGGAGATAGAGGAAGGACTATGGATTCCTTGGGACTCTAAGCTTGGTTGTTTTTCTTACAGACATTTCATGGCCCACCTAGTTGTTAGGTCGTGCTTGTTCCTTGACTGAATTATTGTCAAATAAGACAACAGTCCAATCAAGGAACCAACGGGAATACTCTCAACAATGCTGATAGAGCAAACCCCTTGTACATTTATTTATTTATTTATTTTATTTATTGCGATTTATATGCCTCCTTTCTCCCTAGGGACTCAAGGCGGCTTACAAAATGACAACTTCAATACAAATCACAATACAATACCAAATTAAAATCAGTAACCCAATTAAAAAACAATTTAAAATTATACCAGTGTACCCCCAAACGGATCAGTTTAATTGGCGGAAGAGCCACGTCTTCCGCTCGCGACGGAAGGAAAGGAGGTTGGGGGCTGTCCTGAGCTCGGTGGGCAATCCATTCCAGAGGGTCGGGGCTCCCGCAGAGAACGCCCTCCCCCTGGGGGTCATCAGCCGACATTGTTTGGCCGTCGGCACCCTGAGGAGGCCGACTCTGTGAGAGCACACAGGACCGTGGGAGAGCGGCTGGAGATGGTCCTGCAAGTACCCTGGGCCTAAGCCATGGAGGGCTTTATAGGTGAGCACCAGCACCTTGAAATGTATCCAGAGCGCCACCGGCAGCCAGTGCAGCTCACGCAGGAGAGATGTTACACGGGAGTATCTAGACGCCCCCGTAACTACCCGCGCGGCTGCGTTCTGGACTAGCTGAAGCCTCCGGACACATCCCAAGGGCAGCCCCATGTAGAGGGTGTTACAGTAGTCCAACCTAGAGGTAACAAGGGTGTGAGTGACCGTGGCGAGGGCATCCCGGTCTAGGAACGGGCGCATCTGGCGCACAAGACGGACCTGTGCGAAGGCCCCCCTGGTTACGGCCATCAGATGGTCATCTAAAGACAGCCGAGAATCCAGGAGGACACCCAAGTTGCGGACCCTATCGGAGGGAGGAAGGGCTTCACCTCCGATCATTAAGGATGGAACCTCCAGATCCCGGGATGCCGGCATCCACAGCCACTCAGTCTTGGAAGGGTTGAGTCTAAGCCTGTTCCTCCCCATCCAAACCCGCACCGCTTCCAGGCAGCAGGACATCACGGAAAGGGCATCCCTAGGGCGGTCAGGGGTGGAGATGTAAAGCTGGGTATCATCAGCATATTGATGATACATAAACAGAGAGCAATCCCCACTCTCTTCTAGGACTGATGGTATTATTTAGTTGGGTCATGAAATGTCTGCAAGAAAAGCACCAAGCTCAGGGAGCCCACATAAAACACGTTTCTTTGGTTAGAGGGCCTTTTTGGTGGTGGTGTCGGTGGGGAAAGGAAAATTCAACCAAGCCCACGGCACAATTCGTCACCAGTGGCACTTTTTAATGGCAGTCTCTCTCGACTCTCTTAATACCAACATGGCGGAGTGGGATAAGCCTCTGAAACAAACTCAGGATGAATTATATAGCTGTCCCTCTCCGGCCCTCCAGACCTCTTAAAATGACTCGTGTCCCACCTGCAAGGGAGAGAAAAGAGAATTAGCAGCAAAATCTCCAAACCTCCATCATGCCAGAACATTCCAACATTCTTGACTCCGAGGGATCCAAGTCATCAGAATCACAGAATGGGAAGGGACCTCAGAGGTCTTCTAGTCCAACCGCCTGCTCAGGCACCAAACCGTCCACCATTTCAGACAAACGGTTGTCCAATCTCTTCTTTAAAATCCTCCAGCGATGGAGCACCCACAGTTTCTGGAGGCAAGCTGTTCCACTGATGAATTAACAGAATAACAGAGTTGGAAGGGACCTTGGAGGTCTTCTAGTCCAACCCAGCAGGAGACCCTGTCATTTCAGACAAGTGGCTGTCCGGTCTCTTCTTAGAAACCTCCAGTGATGGAGCACCCACAACTTCTGGTGGCAAGCTGTTCCACTGGTTAATTGGCCTCCCTGCCAGGAAGTTTCTCCTTAATTCTCTCCTTGGTTAGTTTCCGTCCATTGTTTCTTGTCCAGCTCCATGCGCGAGTTTCGAATGCCCAGCGCTTGTGCAAATGGAGCTGCGTGTGTGTGTATATGCACCTGCCCCCCCACACAAACATTCCCCCCCCAGCCAGTTGGGGACCACTGCATTTAATTATATAGGGCAAGTTTTTTTCAATGTTTGGATTTCCTTACTTAAGGTTCATATACGGGAAATATGGCGGCAGGCTTGGCAATCGTGCACTGAGCATCATATCCTCCTGGTGGTCGTAGTATGGGAAACTCCTGGAAGACAAGAGGAGGGAGAGAGCATCATTAGAAGCGTCACTAGACTAGACACAGCGCTGCGTACTCCGCTGGGAGCCACTGCTCAAGCAGGAGACCCCCTATACCATTTCAGACAAGTGACTGTCCTATATCTTCTCTAAACCCTCCAGTGATGGAGCATCTACTGCTTCTGGTGGCAAGCTGTTCCGCTGGTTAATTGTTCTCACCGATAGGAAATTTCTCCTTAGTTCCAAGTTGCTTCACTCCTTGGTTAGCTTGCTAGCTAGCTAGCTAGTTAGTTGGTTATTTACCATAGTTAGTTAAGAATCTCATTAGTGCTTTGCCAACTGGTATCTTTTCAATCAATCCATCAGAATAGAGCTGGAAGGGACCTTGGAGGTCTTCTAGTCCAACCCCTTGCTCAGGGAAGAGACCCTCTACTATTTCAGACAAGTGACTGTCCAATCTCTTCTCAGAAACCTCCAGTGATGGAGCAGCCACAACTTCTGGTGGCAAGCGGTTCCTCTTAAGGATAACCGATAAGGATAACTTGGCTCATAACTAATGTTATAGGTTATTGAGCAAAGTATCCCTTGAGTATGCACATGAAAGCAGTGAGAGTGAATAACCACAGTTAATATACTGACACACTGAGTTGTGGTAGTCTTTTACTTTTTAGAAAAAAGTAAAGCAAAGTCCAATAACAATCCAAGTCATACACAGATAAGGCGATAGTTAAAAGGGGTATTCAGGGATATTCCAAGTACAAGGTCTTCTTACCAGTTGTTGTCATTACACAATAAAACAGTTATTCTTGAGTTTCAAACAGGACCAAATTCAGTATTAAAACATTCAATAAATAGTAGAAAGCAACAAGTAGCAGTGATCAAACAGTGATCATACAGAGAGAACAGGTAGAGAGTAACAGCCAATAAGTAGATAAAATGGTGTGTCCATAAGCCATGATTCAAGCTTCCCCTTAAGTACATTGGCTACAGAGCTTAGCCAATCAGGATACAGGATGATGCAATACAGTCTTAAAGCAATATAATACCTTTTGACAAACATGTATTGATAGTTTATATATTGCTTGACCAACTAGTTAGACAATAGCCATTTCCTGACAGTTCCGCTGTCCCACGGAACTAGCTGCGCATCTTTGAAGTGGGCACGAAGCTGTGCCAACTATTTCCAGTTGCCTCTTGGGAAAAAAAGCCCCAGAACCTGGATGTCTGAGAACCTCCGTAGACATACGAAGCCGTGTTTTGCAACCCCAGGGCCAGATGGTGACTTTTGAGGGCCCCATACATTTTTGCCTTTGTGGGGCCCCTCCCACTATATATAAAAAAGCATGAATCAAGATACAAGTAGCCCTCGACTTATGACCACAACATTTCTGTCGTTAGGTAAGACATTTGTTAAGTGAGCTTTGCCTCATTTTACGACTTTTCTTGGCGCAGTTATTAAGCGAATCACTGCAGTTATTAAGTGAGTCACATGGTCGTTATGTGAATCTGGCTCCCCCGTGGACTTCGCTCGTCAGAAGGTCGCCAAAGGGGATCACGTGGCCCTGGGACACAGCCACGGTCATAAGTATGAGCCAGTTGCCGAGCATCTGAATTTGGATCACAGGATCATGGGGATGCTACAAAGGTCGTAAGTGTGAAAAATGGTCATAAGTCCCTCTTTCCAGGGCCGTTATAACTTTGAGTGGTCAGTTAATGAACCTGTTGTAAATCGAGGACGACCTATCAACAGAGTTGCTGTCTCTCCCACATCACATTTTCCTATCTTACCAAGAAGTCGGTTGTGGTCTACTTTATCGAATGCCTTCCTGAAGTATTGCTGAATCTTGTCACGCTCCCAAAAACTGACTGACAAGATGGCATTCCGCCTTCTTCCCAGAATGTCAGAATATCTAATCCCTTTATGGCCATTCTAGTATTTCCTTCCTCTGGTCCCGTCCTTGGTAAGGCATGGCCAGCTTAGACAGGCACGATAACAGACTTTGGAACCGATGGGCTAGCTGACAGAGTTAACTTATCAGCTCTGAAATGTAGACTTTGAAGTTAATTTTTAATTTAACCTACATTTTTGAACTTAGGACGGAGTGCTCTGCGCAGGACAAGCTAAACACAGAGAATGTCCACCTGTTTCTGTGGCATTGGTGAAAAAAAAATTGACATTTGTATGTTTAAGTCCCCACTGATGGGTTTTTTCCCCTCAAGTACTAATGCAAGTCATTCTCTCTCTCTCCCCCCCATCTCTCTCTTTCTCTCTCCCCATTTCTTTCTCTCTCTCCATCTCTCTCCATCTTTGTCTCTCTCTTTCTCCATTTCTCTGTCTCTCTCTTTCTCACCCCATCTCTTTCTCTCTCTATCCATCTCTCTCTGTGTCTCTACATCTCTCTCTCTTTCCATCTCTCTCTCTTTCTCTTTCCATCTCTTTTTCTCTCTCTCCATCTCTCTCTCTGTCTCTGTCTCTCTTTTTTTTCTCTCCCTCTCTCTGTCTGTGTCTCTGTCTCTCTATCTCCATCTTTCTGCCCCTCTCTGTTTCTCCCATCTCTCTCTCCCCTCCACTTCATTGCAGTCTCCATCTCTCTCTCCCTCTCCATCTTTGATTCTCTCTCCCCATCTCTCTCTTGATCCCTGACTCTCTCTTTCTCCATCTCTCTCCCCCCTCTCTCTACATCTCTCTCTCTCTATTTCCATCTCTCTCTTTCTCTTTCCATCTCTCTTTTTCTCTCTTTCTCTCCATCTCCCTCTCCCTGTCTCTTTCTCTCTTTTTTTTTCTCTCCCTCTCCCTCTCTCTTTCTGTTTCCATGCCCCCACCCTCTCTGTAGGGGGAAAGACGACATTATACAACCCTGTTCTTCAATCTTCGCAAATTCCAAGATGCGTGGACTTCAATTCCCAGAATCCCCCAGCCAACATGATCCTAATGAAATCTCCGACCTACTGCATTAATATTCTAGTTAAAATACAAATGGTTGCTATTTAGCCATTAAAATTATGGGTTCACTCCTGAAGCTTCTTTTGCCTCCACGTGGACGTTCTCCTAAAACCTTTGATGGGTCAATTGGCATCTGGAGATGGAAACCGTAACCATTGCGATGAACCATTTTACAAAATTTGCTTATGAAGCAACTTAGAAGATTCAATGCACCATCATTCCCCCCTCCCCCTCCCTCTCCCCCTCCCCCTCCTCCTCCTCTTCCCCCAACCCTCAAATGGGGAAAAAACCATCAGAAGAAGCTCTCATCCCAGGAAGAACTGGCTATTTGAAATCCGGGCTTCTGTAGCAGGAATTTTCTCCCCCTTCCGTCAATGGAAGTACAATGCTGACCTCCACTGTCTGTGAGAACATTTTCAGGCAGTGGGACGAAGGATAATTCTGAAGAAAGAAGACCAGGAGGACTGGTGGTGCTCTGGACCAGCATTTCTCAACCTCAGCAACTTTAAGATGGGTGGACATCAACCTGGAAGTCTTCAGCCAGCATGTTTTAAGAGTGGTGGACTTCAAGTCTCAGAATTCCCCAGCCAGCATGCTTTAAGATAGGTGGATTTTACTGAGGGACTTCAAGTCCCAGAATTCCCCAGCCTGCATGCTTTAAGATGGGTGGATTTTAATTCCCAGAGTTCCCCAGCCTGCATGATTTAAGACTGATGGATCTCAAATCCCAGAATTCCCTAGCCAGCATGCTTTAAGATGGGTGGATTTTACTGATGGACTTAAAGTCTCAGAATTCTACTGGGTCAACTCCCAGAATTCCCCAGCCAGCATGCCTTAACATGAGTGGACTTCAACTCCCAGAATTCCCTAGCCAGCACGTCTGTCCATCATAACATTGCTGAAGTCAAGAAAAAACTGCCCTGGGACCTTAAAGACCGGGTCTCCAAACTTGGCAGCTTTAAGACTTGTGGACTTCAACTCCCAGAATTCCCCAACCAGCATGGTCTTAAAAATGATCAAGTCTGGAGACCCCTGTCTTTGGAGGACACCTCAAGAAGATCAAGAGAGAACTTCACCAAAGTTGGTTGCTCTCCAGCTTGAAGTCTCCATGTTAAGGACACTAACTCCAACTCCAGGGTGGCATCCTGCCTCGACCCCAGGAAACCTATATCTTGTGCCCCAACTGGTCTGTCTGAGCCCCTGAGCCCACCCCCAAAAGACCCCCCCAGGAGGAGTTGGAGGAAGAGAGGCTGCAGGACCAAACCCTCCGAACCTTACAATCTTCTCAACTAGCTGGCTGATCTGCCTCTCGGTAGAGGGGGCTCCGTCCACGTAGTAGTCCATTCCACGCAAGCAGTAATGGCGGCCGGTGCAAGGGCTGTAGTAGCCTTGGTAGGGCATCCGGCCCGGGATGGAGTATTGATGCTGGACGTACGGAAGCTGCTTCCGAGACAAGCTGTTCAACATGTTGACCACGACTTCCCGTTCTGGAGAAAAGAGGTCAGAAAGAGAGGATGGCTAGAGGACAGAACTGAGAGATGCTCGGTCCATCGGCAGCGGGTTCAAGGCCAACCTCGGCGGGTTCAAGAAGCAAGCTGGAATTAAGGAGGAACTTCCTAACGGTGAGGACAATTAACCGGTGGAACCGCTTGCCACCAGAAGTTGGGGGCGCTTCATCACTGGAGGTTTTTAAGAAGAGACTGAACTGTCAGGTGTCTCAAATGGCATAGGCTGGGTCTCCTGCTGGAGCAGGGGGTTGGACTAGAAGACCTCCAAGACCCCATTCCAGCTCTATTCTGATCGATTGACTCAGGAAGCACCCCTTCTCGGAATGCAGAATTGGAGAACTCAACATTCAGAATGACAGGACAACAGAGTTGGAAGGGACCTTGGAGGTCTTCTAGTCCAACCCCCTGCTCAAGGAGGAAACCCTCTATCCATGAGGGCGAACCTATGGCACGCGTGCCACAGGTGGCACGCGGAGCCATATCTGTGGGCACGCGAGCGTTGCCCTAGCTCAGCTCCAGCGCACATGCACGGGCTGGCCAGCTGATTTTCAGGCCTTCCGGGCCCACCGGAAGTCGGGAAACAGGCTGTTTCCGGCCTCTGGAGGGCCCCTTGGGGGTGGGGAAGGCTGTTTTCACCCTTCCCAGGGTCCTAGAAAGCCCCTGGAGCCTGGGGAGGACGAAAAACAGGCCTACCGGGCCCACCATGCCATCGCATGCCGAAAGCAGGGGGAGCAAGGGGGGGGTCACGTGTGCATACGTGCGGGGGGGGGATGGGACGCATTGAATTATGAGTGTGGGCACACACGCGCACAACCCCCCCCCCGTGTTCCCCCTGCTTGTGGCACGCGACGGCAAAAAGGTTAGCCATCACTGCCCTATACCATTTCAAGCAAATGGTTGTCCAGTTTCTTCTTATGAACCTCCAGTGATGGAGCATCCACAACCTCTGGTAGCAAGCTGTTCCACCGGCTAATTCTTCTCACTGTCAAGAATTCCAAGTGGCTTCTCTCCTTGATTGGTTTCCATCCGTTGCTTCTTGTCCTGCCTTCAGGTGCTTTGGAGAATAGATGGACCCCCTCTTCTTTGGGGCAGCCCCCTAAACTAGACATACCAAATTCTTGGAGCTGTTCTTCATATATTTTAGCCCCCTAAAATTCACCAAATCTGAAGGCTCAGGACTTCACAACTACTGTATGTTTTCAGATTACCAATAAAGGAGAATATTTATAGCTCAGGGTGGAAAAGGAGGAGAGGGGAATGGGATGGGGATGGGGAGGAGGATTGTGTTCTGTCCCCGTCTCACACACGCACACAAACAGATAGCCAGGGGTTAAATAAAACTGGCAGACAACAAATTCTTTCGATAAGAGGATTGGCAGCAACCCAGTAGCTGCTTGCCAAGAACTTTACTCATAGAGGGAGGGGTTGTTCCTCCGACAAATAAAGCCAAACAAGATACACACAGTTCAAGAATTGTCAAGTCCAGTCCGTATTAAATCCAAGGCAGATATAGTTGTTGCAAAGATACAATGTGACTCGCTAGTAGTTTAATTTTGTCCGTCACAGAGTCTGAATGGCCACCTCACCCCCTTTTATCCCCTGTGGGGTGTGGTCCAGTGACTCAGTTTAATCTCTGGCATGCCTCCTTTTCTGTTGCGTGCGCTTGTCTCTCTGACGCTGGCGTGGATCCAGCCAAGACTTATCTCCGTCACTGTCCGACTGCGAGGAGATACCTGGCTCCTGGCCAAGCTCTTCTCCTTCAGGAGACACCTGAGGCATTGCCAGAGAGGAGGGTCCTGGAGGGGGAGGCCTGGCCAACTCCTCTCCTTCATGTTCGGAGCCTTCTCCCTCCGATAAGTCAGCCTCGGGGGTCGGAGTCACAACAGATTGTGGGATCCTTGGTTCTTTTAGAGTTTGGTTGTTTTCTTGCAGATGTTTCATGACCCAACTAGGTAACATTATCACTGCTAGAAGGGGCTTGTATATCAACAGAGAGCAAACCCCACTCCTTTTTGGCACTGATGATATCAGCTAGTTGGGTCATGAAACGTCTGAAAGAAAATAACCAAGCTCAGAAAGCATCAAGGATCTCACAGTCCTCCTCCTCCCCCCCTTCTAGCACTGATGATGTTCCCTAGTTGGGTCATGAAACGTCTGCAAGAAAACAGCGAAGCTCAGAGAGCACCTTATAGCCCAGATTGGGTAGCTGTCTTATGCCTATATTGGGGTGAGAGAGGGAAGCTTCAGGTACCGTAATTGTTGAGTCGCTCAGGCTTCGGAGGGTACTCCATCGGCATCCCACGCAGAATGGCTTCCATGCCAGCCTCCTGAAAGGCAAATGTGCAACAGGTAAGTCCGTTTCCGCTGGAAAGAAGATGGACGGCAATAGCTCTAGAGCCGAACTTGAAAAGATTCGTGATGGAGTCCTGCCTTAATTTTAGGTTGGTGTTTCTCAGGCTCAACAACTTTAAGATGGGTGGACTTCAACTCCCAGAATGCCCCAGCCAGCTGATTCCATTTTCAAAATGTGATGTCATTAAAATTTGCACAGCCCACTCCTCAAATGTAGGAAGTTCCGGGGTAGTTTACAAACAAAAATATATCAGCAATTAAATCAGAGTCTGAAAACAGGATACAGGTAGTCCTCGACCACAACCGAGCCCCTAAATTTCCATTGCTAAGCAAGGCTGTTGCTAAGTCAATTTTGCTCCATCTTACGACCTTTCCTGCCACGGATTTACACTCCTTGCAGACAGCTGGTCATTTGCATCCTTTTAGAGAGTCTTGGAGGCCACTTGGAGGTTTGTCTTTGTCCTCAGGGCCATCTGAGTGGTGGAAATGGGTGTGGAGCCTTCATGGAACTGCTGAAACATCCTTCAGGAAACACAGCTCAACAACACAGCCCTTCCAGCAGTTCCAAGAAGGCTCCACACCCATTTCCACCACTCAGGTGACCCTGAGGACACAGAGAAACCTCCAAGTGGTCTCAACGACCCTCTAAACGGATGCAAATGACCAGCTGTCTGCAAGGAATATAAAGCCTTCCCTTCCCCACCATCCAGTCAGAGCTGAAGAAGCTTCTTGGATGAGAGGTGAAACGTCTTCAGAGAAAAACCAGAAAGTCCAATTGCCTCTTGAAAAATCACCTTTGGGACAACCATGTCTTGGATGACCGAGAATCTCTACAGATTTTTAGCGACACAATTGGGATGAAGACTCTTGGAATGGTGTGGTAATAGGAATGGATTTCCAGAGGAAAAAAACTGCAGACTACAGGAACCAGGAGCACCTCTCAGGTGATCCTCAGGACTGCAGACAAAAGTCCAAGTGGCCTCAATGACCCTCTAAAAGGATGCAAAGGACCAGCTGTGTCTTCAAGGAGTATCAATCCTTCCCTTCCTCACCATCCAGTCAGAGCTGAAGAAGCTCCTTTGACAAGAAGCAAAACGTCTTCAAAGAAAAAAACAAAGTCCAGTCACCTCTTGAAAAAGCACTTTTGGGACACCTGGAGCTATGCTTAAAGGAAAACCGGGTGGGGAGATTTCCTATGCATTGCGCGTGTCCCCCGGGATAAGATTCCCCCCTGCACCCCCAACTGTTTCTTAACCTCTTCCCCACTCCTGGAGAAAACCAGCCTTAGCGTGAGTGTGGCTTACCCTGGGGATCCGTGGCAGGTACGTGGTGTATCGGTTCCAGGCTGCACTGTTGTACGGTCCGGTCCTCCACGTTGCGTATCTGTCGTTGCCGACAAACACCGGGTTGAATTTTTCTGGGTTTGGAAGAGAAAGGAGGGTTTTCAAGAAACGGGGAGGGGGGGAAGCAGGAGACCCCAAGTGGAAGGACGGGGTGGGGGTGGCACCCAAGGTCTCGAGGACAGGGGGAAATTATTTATTTGTTTGTTTCTAAAATTATTGGCCGTCCATCTTACCATAGATAAGCTGCAGTACATATACAGTTCAAAATATAAAAAGACATTAAAACTCTGGGCACAAAGGGACGGTGGGGGGCAGAAAGGGGGGAAGTGGGATTTATTATTCCTCAATCAACCACCTCCATAATGCTTTGTGTCGTCCTGCCGTGTTTCCCCGAAAATAAGCCCTCCTCTGAAAATATTTAACTGCAGCTTGGAAATGTGTCCCTGCCATTAGCTCTGGTTAGGGTTAGGGAGACAGAGCTGGAAATCAGGTAAGACGGCAAGAGGATCCCCGTCTTGCTCCACGTGCCCCAAAATAATAAGACCTCCCCCAAAATTTTATTTATTTATTTATTTATTTATTTATTTATTTATTTATTTATTTATTTTATTGAATTTGTATACCGCCCTACTCCTGAAGGACTCAGGGCGGTGAACAGCCATAGAATAAAATGTATAGATACAAAATTTAAAATAAGCTAAAACGAATTAAATAATTTGGCTGAACAAATTTAAAACCCCAATAATTTAAAACCAAATTTAAAATTTCCATTTAAAAAGGGGAAAGACTTAGGTCAGGCCAGCTTGATGAAATAAGAAAGTCTTGAGCGCGCGACGGAAAAAATAAGGTGCTTATTTCGGGGTTCAAAAAAAATATAAGACAGGGTTTTATTTTTGGAGAAACACGGTAGTTGCAAGAAGACGCAGCACATACCCTGTTTCCCCAAAAATAAGACCTCCCCTGATAATAAGCCCAATTGGGCTTTTGAGTGCATGCACTAAAATAAGCCTCCCCCCCAAAAAAATAAGCCCTCCCCAAAAAATATTTAAACACAGAGCTGGAAATAAGGTAAGACGGTATGAGGAGCCCCATCTTGCTCCATGCGCTCCAAAATAATAAGATAATAATAATAAGGCCAAGCGCTTATTTCGGGGTTCAAAAAATATAAGACAGGGTCTTATTTTTGGGGAAACACGGTAGTTGCAAAAAGACGCAGCACATACACTGTTTCCCTGAAAATAAGACATCCCCTGATAATAAGCCCAATCGGGCTTTTGAGCTCATAGCAATAAGGCCAAGTGTTTATTTCGGGGTTCAAAAAAATATAAGACAGGGTCTTATTTTTGGGAAAACGTGGTTGCAAGAAGACGCAGCACATAGAGGTAGTTCTCAACTTATGACTGCAGTTGAAGATTGGACAATCATTTGTCTGGAATGGTATAAGGCAAGGATCCCCAACTTGTTGGCTGTGGCACACTACTGCAGGCAGCCCCGCTCGCATGAGTCGGGGTGTCAGCGCTCGCAGCCCAACTCGTGACAGTGGCACCCCAAAAGCTTCTCTCTTACATAAGTGGAGCTATGTGTGTATGCCCTAGCCCGCCACTCACGCAGCCTGGTTCCCCTCTCCATCCCCTGCCAGGCTGCCAAGCCACCTGTTGTGGCCCGCCAGCAGCCTGCACGGATTGTTGCTCATCCCGACGATGAGGAGGCTGGTGTGGTGCTGCGCCAGCAGCCTGTGCAGCTGGCGCTCGAGTCGGACAGCGAGGAGGCTGGAGAAGATGCGGTGCCAGAGGCGGGGATTCAGCCAGGGCCTTCAGAACCTCCAGAAGCTCCCACAAGTGAAGAGGAAGAAGAGGAGGAGCCTCTTCTCGATGCACGGGCGCACAGAGCTGCCAAAAGGCAGGAGTGGCTCCTCAGGAGGAGGTCTCCTCGAGAGTAAGGCTTGGGGCTAATTGGCCACTCCCTTAGCCTATTTAAGAAGGAATGCCGACTGAAGCAATTTGTAGGGAACAACTTCGTTCACTCTCCTTCGCATTTGGATTCTCTGCAAAATTGCTTCTGGGCTTTCTGCCAACTCCAGTAAGACTCTGACTATCTTATCTGTGGAATTCTGGCAGGCTGTTAAGAACGCTTATTAACAACCGGCATTTGCTAAAACTGCGTTATTTGAGTAAACTAAGTTTTGTTCAGAGTTTGTGTGTGCTGTGTTCTTTGGGATCCGTAGCTGGGGCAAAACACCACCAACCGTTTCCTGCCTGAGCAGAGGGTTGGACTAGAAGGCCTCCAAGGTCTCTCCCAACTCTGTTATTCTGTTAGTTGCTAAGCGAGACAGTTGTTAAGAGAGTTTGAACTTTCTTACGACCTTTCTGGCCACAGTTGTTAAGCGGATCACTGCAATTGTTGAGTTAGTCACATGACTGTTAAGTGAATCCGGCTTCCCCATTAACTTGGCTGGTCAGAAGGTGGCAAAAGGAGGATCACGTGACCCCCAGGACGCTGCAACCATCCTAAATACAGGTAGTCCTCGACTTATGACCACAATGGAATCCAACATTTCTGTTATTAGGTGAGAAACTTGTTAAGTGAGTTTTGTCCCTAACTTTTATGACCTTTCTTGACATGGTTGTTAAGTGAGTCACTGTAGTTGTTAAGTTGGTAATATGGTTGTTAAGTGAATCTGGCTTTGCCTTTGTCAGAAGGTCACAAAAGGGGATCAGGTGATCCCGGGACACTGCGACTGTCATAAAGATGAGTCAGTTGCCAAACGTCCAAATTTTGATCACATGACCACAAGGATGCTGCAATGGTCCTAAAGTGTGAAAAATGGTCATAGGTCACCTTTTTTCAGTGGTGTTGTAACTTGGAACGGTCACTAAACGAATCGTTGTAAGTTGTTATGTCTTGTGCGTTCTTCCTTCTGCTCTTTCAGCTAAGGAAGCCGTTTCTTTCCATTTTTCGGCTGCTAAAAGTAGACGAAGATCGCCCCCAAATGTTTCGTGACAACAGACTTTGAAATGTCAGCCGCAATTAGAAGAGACTGGGATCGAATGGATTCATCGCACGGCGTATCCGGATTCCGTGATTCATTAATTGCTATAATAATAGCAGACTTTGCTTCACCTGGAAACTCTCCAGATTTATCAGGGCTGACAAATGCTGAGAAATCCTTTTTAGCTGTGAATTCTCACCAGGGAAGAAAACTCCCAACATCTGGCCAGGTCAGAGAGCTGCAGATACAAGGAGTTGACAACTATGGGCCTCTACAAACTGTGGACTTCAATTCCCAGAATTCCACAGCCAGCAAGGTTTGAGATGGGTGGACTTCAATTCCCAGAATTCTCCTGCCAGCAAGGTTTGAGATGGGTGGACTTTAATTCCCAGAATTCTCCTGCCAGCAAGGTTTGAGATGGGTGGACTTCAATTCCCAGAATTCCACAGCCAGCAAGGTTTGAGATGGGTGGACTTTAATTCCCAGAATTCTCCTGCCAGCAAGGTTTGAGATGGGTGGACTTCAATTCCCAGAATTCTCCTGCCAGCAAGGTTTGAGGTGGGTGGACTTCAATTCCCAGAATTCCACAGCCAGCAAGGTTTGAGATGGGTGGACTTCAATTCCCAGAATTCCCCATTTGTGACCTTCTCAGCTGGCTTCCAACAAGCAAAGTCCAGTTGGATTTACTTAACGACCACTTGATTCACTTAATTGCAGTGATTCGCTTAACAACCGTGGCAATAAAAGATAGAAAAACTGGCCATGAGTCACTTAACAACCGCTTTGCTTAACAATCGAAATCCTGGTCCCAATTATAGTCGCAAGTCAAGGACTACCTCTGTCATGGTGTTGTTGTGGAGAGCGGCAGCGGAGTCGGACAGTGAGGAGGCTGGGAAAGGCCCAGATGAGGGCTCTGCGTCAGAGCAGAGATGGGGCCAGGGCCATCTGGGAGTGATGCACAGACTCTGGAGCCCCCAGAGTCAGACAGCAGAGAGGCAGAGGAAAAGGAGGAGCCTGTTCCTAATGCACGCATGCACAGAGCTGCCAGAAGGCAAGAGCAGCTAAAGCAAAAGGGACGACTCGGGAGTAAAGCCAGGAGATGATTGGCCCCTCCCATAAGGCTTAAAAGAGAAACAAAGGCACTTGGGCCTTTTGCAGGAAAGCAACGTTGCTAACTCTGTTTCCAGTCGGCATCCCTTGTTTGTTTCTGAACTCCGTGGGGCTTTGCCAAATAAGGCCTTTGGCAGGGTGTCAAAGAAGATACAGATTGGTGATTATCCCGAAGGACTTCTTCCAAAGGACTTGTTTTGCAACTAATTGGGACTCAGCTGGGAATGAACGTAATTCTCAGTTGTTACAATAAAAAAGGTATGTTTGGGACTAATTGTGGATTGCAATTACTCAGCAAGCCTAGGTCACAACAGGTGTAAATAGAGGTCAAAGAAAAGGAGTTGATGATAATTTGAGTACCTTCTTCGCGGGACACCCAATATTTGTACGGCCGGTAGGCCGTTGGTTCTATCGTATTCTTGTAGGCGTACTCCTGGACTGCCCTTTTCACCATCTTCTCCAGGTGGGCTTGGTCAAGTGGATGGTCCACTTTGGGTATGGTCAAACCCTGCGGACAGGAAGGAGAGCAAGTCAGTTGGTTGACATCAGGAAGGAGACTTGGAGGAATCATTTCTGTGTGGACAACCTCTGAAGTGGGAAATGTAGATGCCTAGAATTGTAGAGTTGGCAGGACACCCTGTTTCTCCTCTACTACCCCAACATTGCTCAACCTTGGTAAATTTAACATAGACTTGGACTTCAACTCCCAGAATTCCCCAGCCACTATGTGTGGACTTCAACTCCCAGAATTCCCCAGCCATTATGTGTGGACTTCAACGCCCAGAATTCTGTTTGCTTGGTCCCACCCTCTCCGTGTTTGGAGGTCGAGTTCAATGTGTCTCAACTTTTGCAAGTTTAAGATGGGTGGGCTTCAACTCCCAGAATCCTGCCGGCTGGTCCCACTCTCTCAATATTTGGAGGTCTAGTCCAGCATTTCTCAAACCCTGGCAAGTTTAAGATGAGTGGACTTCAACTCCCAGAAGTCCCTTGCCCTCATGTGTGGACTTCAACTCCCAGAATTCTACTGGCTGGATCCAGTGGTGAAATCCAAATTATTTTACTACCAGTTCTGTGGGCGTGGCTTGGTAGGCATGGTGTGGCTTGGTGGGCATGGCAGGGGAAGGATACTGCAAAATCTCCATTCCCACCCCACTCCAGGGGAAGGATACTGCAAAATCCCCATTTCCACGCCACTCTGGGGCTAGCCAGAGGTGGCATTTGCCAGTTCTCCAATTTCCGCTCCCGGTTCTCCAGAACCTGTCAGAGCCTGCTGGATTTCACCCTTGGAAGAGGGGTCTCCAAACTTGGCAACTTTAAGACCTATAGACTTCAACTCCCAGAATCCTGCCGGCTGGTCCCATTCTCTCCACATTTGGAAGTCTAGTGCAGGATTTATCAAACCATGGCAAGTTTAAGATGAGTGGACTTCAGCTCCCAGAATTCCTCAGCCAGCATGGGGAATTTTAATTGCAGGACACATGGAGAGGCTTCACCATAGTTTCAACTGAATATAACATTACTAAAGAAAAAATTCTACCCTACAAGTGCCCTCCCCTCCTCTAAGGTATTCCTGCCAGGCACCTGAGCAATCAGCTGGAGAACCTAAAAGTACCAATGGAAGAGAATATTTGTAGCTCGGGAGTTGAACTGTGAGATTAACTTGCTCTAGGATTCTCATGGTTTCCTAGTTGAAGTTATGGTGAACTCTGTCCATGTGTTTGCTCAGTTTTGATCATGTCTTCTGACTTTTCATCATGTGTCCTGACTTAGAATTATAGTTTCTCAACCTAAAACTAGAGAATTGTTGGAAGCCTGGCACTCAGACAAATCAGCCATCAACAGGCACAGAGGGATAAACAACATCTACACACCATTCAAAAGAGTCAGTCGAAAAGCCAAAAAGGAAACAAAAAGACCAAAATAGCTCCTCATCAGCAATTGACATGAGCAAAGATTAACACCAAGATTAATAATAGATTGGTTTACTTCTTGAATGTTGTTCAAAAAGTAAACCTTATCACAATCCAGAGACTACCAACTCAGACCAACAATCAAACTGTAAACAACAGCTTAATCAAACAACCATCAAACAGGGACAGCCACTTATATATAAGCAGAGAGCAAAAACCTACACTCCCTTCTGGCATTGATGATGTTCTCTAGTTGGGTAATAAAATGTCTACAAGAAATGAACCAAGTTCAGAGAGCACCAAGGACTAAACAGTTCTTCTGGAGGAAAAAGATGGCCAAAAAGAAGAAAATATGAAGGAAATCGAGAATAGACTTGGAGAGGTCAAACAAGGAACATCTGACTTAATTGGCTGGGAAACGGACAAAGCAGAATTCTACCTAAGATTCCAGAATGTCGTAGAAGAAAAAGGGGAGGATCTAGCTGAGATTATGAATACGATTCTAACCGAGGCTTTAGAAGTAACTAAAGAGAAGATGATGGAAGGAATTGATGAAATTTATCGAGTTTATACTGGATATGCGATGCATAATAAGCTTCCAGGAGACGTACACATAAGATTTACTAAGAAATCAATTAAGACACAGATTCTTCAGGCTGCTCGTGACAAGGCTTTGGAATACAAAGGGAAAGAAGTCGCAGTTATGAGACAAATTCCAAGGAAAGAGAGAGATAAGAAGAAAATACCAATTCTTGACCAAAGTTTTGTTGCAAAAAGGGATTAACTACAGATGGCTGTTTCCAGAAGGAGTAGGCTTAACATGGCAATTCCAAAGATATAGGCTTAATACAATTGACAAGGCAAGAGCCTTCTATGAGAAAGTTCTTAAGGAGACAGATGTAGATATGGAAGTTGAAATTCAAGCAACATCAGCCCCAATAAAACCCGCTGAAGAGGAATTGATAACGCTGGAAGTAACAGAAGGAGCGGTGGGTGGAGTTATGGAATACAAGGAGCAACGTGAAGCCAGATGCACTAGAGCAACAAAACCTATTTATAAAGTATGGAAGAAAGAAAACTAATTTCAATAAATAGAAATAGACTTAATTCGGCCAATAAAAGAAGAACAGTTTTCCACAAATTAGAAAAACTAAAATTTGATATAATTTGCTTACAGGAAGTGCATATTAAAAAACAATATGAACAATTATTGATTCAACCAAAACTTGGCAAAACTTTTGTATCATTGGCGCAAAGTAAAAAAAGAGGAGTTGCTCTGTATATTAGAAATACATTAACAACTCAGCAGAAATATGTTGATTCAGAAGGCAAAATTTTGATGGTGGAATTAATTGACAACAATACTTGAATAAAATGATATTGAAATATATCTGGCAGGGGAAAAAGACAAGAATAAAAATGAAGTTGTTACAAGATGCTAAAATGAGGGGTGGTTTTGGTTTACCTAACTTTGAACTTTATTATCAAGCAGCTAGTTTAATGTGGACTAAAGAATGGATATCATTAAAAAATACTTGATTGTTAAATTTGGAGGGACATGTTATGTTGTTGGGATGGCATGCTTTTCTGTGGTATAAAGGAACTAAAATACAGGGGTATTTTAGAAGACATAAAATATGTGAAGCCTTGTGGTTGAATTGGAAGAAGACCCCCACTCAAAAAAAATCACTACTTGAAGATACCAGTCTGGGTATCTACAATTGAAGCATTTTCGTATCCAGTGACGTTTAAAGAGAAACAAATTATAAAATATAAGGAATTATTGAATGAAAAGGGTGAACTTAAATCAAAGCAAGATATAGAAGATCAAGGGTGTAAGATGGATTGGTTTTCATACACGCAAATACTCTCTAGATATTGACAAGATCTTAAACAAGAAGGTTTTTATAATGTATTGACTAATTTAGACAAGATTTTGATGGGTTCTGATGATCATGTACTTAAAAAGCTATATGGTTATTTACTAGAGGTTAAATTGGAAGAAGAACAAGTTGAAGAATCAATGATAGCATGGGGGAAGAATTTTGGCTATGGTATTGATTTAGAGAAATGGCAAAAATTGTGGTCACATAATTATAAAATGACAATGTCTACAGCATATAAGGAGAATTTGTATAAGATGTTTTACAGGTGGCATCTATCCCCGTCGAGAATAGCCAGAATGTTCCAGAATAAATCGGAGAAATGTTGGAAATGTCATCAGACCCCAGGATCCTATTACCACATGTGGTGGACATGCACAGAAGCAAGGAGATATTGGCCTAAGATACACACATGGCTGGAAAAAATGATAAAGAGACATATTGACTTTAAACCAGAGATATTTTTATTAGGGATTATACCGGAGACATATAATAAAGAACTGCAATATTTAATTGCGAATATTTTGACAGCAGCTAGAATTGTATTTGCTAAAAACTGGAAAGGAGAAAAGTTACCTAATGATGAAGAAATTATTAAGAAAATGATGGAATGTGCTGAAATGAGTAAATTGACATTTGAAATAAGAGAGCAGGAAGATAGACAATACTATTTGATATGGGATTTATTTTACCAATGGATAGAGAATAAGAATTGGAAATAATTATGATATAAATGGATGTTGAAAGTTTTGGAAATAAGCTAGTATGTTTAGTGATAAATTGAAGGGAGGAGGAGCACAAAAATGCCACCGACTGATACACTGTCTATAATTGTATGGAATGATAATGTTTTTATGTTTTGTTTTGTTTGTGTTTTTGAAAAATAAAAAAAAAATTAACAAAAAAAAGAGTCAGTCGAAAAGCCAAAAAGGAAACAAAAAGACCAAAACAGCTCCTCATCTTCAAGTGACATGAGCAAAGATTAACACCAAGATTAATACTAGATTGGTTTACTTCTTGAATGTGGTTCAAGAAGTAAACCGTATCACAATCCAGAGACTAGCAACTCAGACCAACAATCAAACTGTAAACAACAGCTTAATCAAGCAACCATCAAACAGGGCCAGCCACTTATATATATAAGCAGAGAGAAAAACCTACACTCCCTTCCGGCACTGATGATGTTCTCTAGTTGGGTAATAAAATGTCTACAAGAAAAGAACCAAGTTCAGAGAGCAGCAAGGACTAAACAGTTCCTCCTCCTCCTCCTCCTCCTCCTCCTCCTCCTCCTCCTCCTCTCTGCAGACCCCCTCCCTTCTAGCACTGAAGATGTTACCTAGTTGGGTCATGAAAAGTCTGCAAGAAAACAATCAACCTCAGGAGCACCAAGGACCCTAGATTTCTATCTTCACAACCTCTCCGGGACACCCTAGGAAGGACTCTCAACTCCAGAGGGATCCATAAAGCGAAGCTCTCCACTGCGAAGGAAAGGCTGCTAGGAGTCTCACAGTTGTGAAGGATTGTCAACTCTTCCAGGTAGCAAAGACCAGGGAAACCAATTCTACACGTCAGGAAGGAACTCTCGAGGTAGCTTGTGGTAATAGAATCTTGAAAGTTCTGACTGTGATTTCCCGTCGGTTCCTCTTATACCCCGGGAATTTAGGGTGGAGCTAAGCCTTGTTTCCTTGGCTTAAAGTATGTTTGGCTAGGTGTTGTAGTAACCATCTCTGCATGGTTTCTCCAAGGTCACCTCTGAGCCTCTTTACAGGCTGAGATCTTGATGTATGTACTTCACGCGAGCCATCAAGAGGCAGAGGTGGTCCTTGACTGGCAACTTACAACCACAATTGGTCGTCTAAGCAAGGTGGTTGTTAAATGAGTCATGTCTGATTTGACAATGTTTTTGTCTATTTTTCCTAACTGAAAAAATGTAGATTAAATTAAAAATATGAGAGAGAGAGAGAGAGAGAGGAGAAAGAGAGAGAGAGAGAGAGAGATGTCTCCATGCTGATATTTGGTGATTACTACAATGTTTTCAAGGTACCCACAGAGAGAGAGGGAGGGAGAGAGAGAGAGAGAGAGAGAGAGAGGAGAAAGAGAGACAGAGAGAGAGAGAGAGACGAGAAAGAGAGACAGAGACAGAGAAAGAGAAAGAGAGATGTCTCCATGCTGATATTTGGTGATTACTACAATGTTTTCAAGGTACCCACAGATGGGTGTATTTATGATCTCCTCTAGAGGTTTTCTCTTGAGGTGAGAGTATAATTACTAATTTGCTGGATTTCTGCCTTATTTTTTTGAAGATTTCAAATATTTGCTCTTCTCTTCTCATCGGGAACATCTCCAGTTCTCAAGAACCTCTCAAAGACAACTCATAAACCCTTGGCTGAACCACCAGCTGGGTCCTTCAGTAACCTAAGAAGGCAACACACCTGGTCCTGGAAGTTTACAAATCTCACACATTTAGGATCATAAGGTACTGATGAATTCTGGAATCCTTCTCTTTTGCAATCAACTCTAGGAAAAAGTCTCATAATTGCGCCCAAAACCAATATCTGAGGGGCTGCCACAAAGAGGAGGGGGTCCAGCTATTCCCCAAAGCCCCTGAGGGCAGGACAAGAAGCAGCGGATGGAAAGGAATCAAGGAGAGAAGCAACCTGGAACTAAGGAGAAATTTCCTGACAGTGAGAACAATTAATCAATGGAACGACTTGCCTCCAGAAGTTGTAGGTCAGGGGTGTCAAACTCCATTTCATTGAGGGCCACATCCGGGTTCTGTTTGACCTTGGGGAGGGGGCAGGTGAGGCATGGCCAACTCGACGTCACTCGTGTCAGGGACGCCTATGGTGGCCCAAGCGCTTTGCCAGCGAAAACGGGTTCCCGAGCTCTGTTTTTGGTTGTGACGGCTTCTCCCAGCAAAAACGGAGCTCAGGAGAGCCGCGGGCAGCCCTCCCGAGCGCCATTTTCATGGCAGAGGCACTGCGGGCCGGTCCTTTGCTGTTTCCAGGGCAGCTCCGCGGGCCAGATCTAAGCACCCAGCGGGCCGGATCCGGCCCTTTTTAAGAAGAGACTGGAAGCTGAACCTGATGTTACCCTAACATGGGCGATGGAATTAATAATCCAGTTGAAAGACGTTACAGAAGACACTATATGGATTACAAATTTAAAGTCATTTGAGGATTTTATTTATATATGGAAATATTTTTTAGTTGTGTGGTGTGGGCAGAAGAACAAAGATATTAAAAATATTATGTATGGTAGACCTGTAGGAAAATGGGTGGAGATGGGTTAGGTTACTGATTGTTTAGTTTAGGAAAAGAGATGTTATGTTTAGATATAAATATACGTAAAAGATTTGAATTAGGAGATATATGTGTGGGGGTGGAGGAAATGGGTAGATTATGAGTTGAGTAAATGTCAAATTAGGATTTATTATATAGTTTTATAGCTGAAGGTTGCTTTGAAATGTATAGTATAGGGGGGATATAATAACAATGTTAGAAAGAAATGGTCTGAAATGGCATAGGGTCTCCTGCTTGAGCAGAGGGCTGGACTACAAGACCTCCAAGGTCCCTCCTAACTCTGTTATTGTATTCTTTTTTTTTTTTCAACCAGCCCTTCACAGTCTTCGTGATTGGGAGAAGGTCCTATGAGTTGCCTCCAACACACACATCTCCAAACCAGAAGTGGGTTTCAGCAGGTTCTGACCAGTTCTGGAGAACCGGTAGTGGAAATTTTGAGTAGTTTGGAGAACCGGTAAATAACCACCTCTGACTGGCCCCGCCCCAATCTATTCTCTGCCTCCCGAGTCCCAACTGATCGGGAGGAAATGGGGATTTTGCAGTATCCTTCCCCTGGAGTGGGGAGGGAATGGAGATTTTACAATATCCTTCCCTTGCCACGCCCACCAAGCCAAACCCACCAAGCCACGCCCACAGAACCGGTAGTAAAAAAATTTGAAACCCATCACTGCGCCAAACCCCAATGGTGGGAAGAATTAATTAGAAACCAGCTCTCAATTCTTCAGCTTCGGTTTTAATCTTCCATTTAGGGGTCCTTCGCTGCCCTTATCTCTGCCTATCCTTTCTAGAGATTCCTCAGTGGATACCCCGGAGCGTATTACCTTTGAGATATGTTCGTTTGGGGTCCATTGCTCCACAGAAGGCTCCTCATAGATGTGTTTCCTAACCACTGGCACCCGATAGGAATCTGTGTAGGTGCTGAGTGGCGTTTCGGTTTTATGCGCAAAGATGAACATGGTTCCGGATGGATCTCCTTCAGAGATGCTGCCTTGGACGTCAACCTAATTCTCTACGACTCTCTAGGTTGCCTATCAAAAGGGGTTTGGGGCGAACGTTGCACCTTCACCCCACCTTCGGCTGATAAGAAAATAAAAAGGGGGACTCTTTGTATCTACTAACAAACAACTAACTACTGGCTGCTAATGGCCCTCCAAGCTCAGCCTTACACCAGGGTCAACCTCAGCTGTGATGTCACAGTCACGGAGAGCAGCCATAATACAGGGGAGCAGAAAAGAGTGCAGGGAGGATGGTGGGAAGGACAGGGGCTTCTCCTGGGGAACCCGTCTTCTGGATTTGGGTACCCCGATCCAAGCTCGGCCCTCTTGGGTTGCTTCCCTGCGCAAAGAGGATCTCACCATTCCATAACTGGTTGCTGTGAGGAATGTCCGGAAGGTTTATCAAGAGAAGAGAATATTTGTAGCTCAGGGTTGAACCGTGGGATGTTCTGACAGACGTTTCATGGACCAACTAGGGAACATCATCAGTGCTACAGAAGTGTCAGTAATATTACTCACAATAGCACTGATGGTGTTCCCTAGTTGGATATTGAAATGTCTGCCAGAAAACAGCTAAGCTCAGTGATCATCAAGGACCATTCATTCCTCCTCCTCTTCCTCCTCAAGTCCCTCTTCCTTCTAGCACTGATGATGTTACCTAGATGGGTCATGAAATGTTTGCAAGAAAACAACCAAGCTCAGAGAGCATTAAGGACCCCACAGTCGTTGTCCTCTTCCTCTTCTCCAACACCACACACTTCTAGCACTAATTATGTTGTCCAGTTGGGTTTTGAAACATCTGCATGAAAACAACAAGCTCAGAGAACATCAAGGACCCCACAGTCCTCCTCCACATGTGACCCCTGGACACTGTAACGGTCATAAATATGAAACAGTTGCCAAGCATCTGAATTTCGATTACGTGACTGTGGGGATGCTGCGTAAGTGTGAAAAATGATCATTTTTTTCAGTGCCATTACAACTTTGAACAGTCATTAAATGAATGGTTGTAAATCAAGGACTACCTGTAAGGTTGAACTGGTAACTTACATCTTATTGCTTTATGACAAATTAGAATTTATTGAACTTCTAGAAGGACAGTAAAAAGATAATCTGTTTAAATCTTGGACTGAAAAAATATGCTAATTTTTCTACATTTATGGCTGACTGGAAAAACCTTATAGACTATTTTGGCTTGAAATAGCAGGAAAAAAAATTCCTTTGTGGTTTTAATGATCAAGGGGAAAAATGGATAATAGAAAAAGCTTTGAGCTTTCTTTTTGGTAATCACAGAGTAAGAGATAATTTTAAAAGCATAGCTGCAGAGAAATTGGGAAGCTTTTAAAAATCTCTTTTTATTTCTTACTGCCCTTTTGTGTTTTCCTTGTTCCTTCTCTCTCTCTCTCTCTCTCTCTCTCTCTCTTTGGTCTCTCTATTTTGTAACTAGTTGGTGTGAGTTTTTGTGTTCCCTTTAAAACTTCCAATAAACTTTTATTTTTCTAAAAAATGGAAATGTGTGCTTTTGGCTTTGAATGGGCTCATTATCCCTGGATTGGAAAGATTACATGGTATAATTCTGTATGGATGAAATTTATTCATTCATTCATTCATTCATTCATTCATTCATTCATTCATATTTATAAACTGCTCAACTCCAAGGGACTTTTTAATGTTTGAAAACTAAGCTGCTATTTTACATCTGCTGTAATTTTATTTATCTATTCATTTATTCAATTTATACGCTGTGTCAGGTTTCGATGTCATCTCTCTATCCCACAACTCATGGCGGCTTACCACGTAATAAAAATAGAATTATACATCACTGAAACAGTAAAACAGTATATTTGATTATTCATGTAATAACAACAGCGAGGATTTTATTTGTGCAAAACTGGAAAGCAGAGAAAATACCTCTGGAAGAGGAAGTAATTAAGAATATTTTACACCGTGCAGAAATGAATAGATTAACTTTGATAATTAAAGAGGATTCAAAATATTTTAAGATATGGGGTCAAT
Source organism: Pituophis catenifer annectens (assembly GCF_029215685.1). Lineage (NCBI taxonomy): Eukaryota > Metazoa > Chordata > Lepidosauria > Squamata > Colubridae > Pituophis > Pituophis catenifer. Next base: position 294,689,437 of record NW_027256882.1, on the reverse strand, counting down.
TCTACCATTGGTTAGAAAAGAGATATAGATAAACAAATTAATAGTTATGCAAGAGTTTGGTATAATTAAAATATTGTTGAAGAGAGGTTGTAATAGATTAAGAGAAAATGAAGAAAGAAGAAACAATAAGGAGATGAAGCCATTGAAGAAACACCGAGATGACACACGAAAAGATTAACTGATGTATTAAGTGTTTGTTTGTGTATAAAATAATTTTTTTTTGTAAAAAAGAAAGAAACAGTAAAACAGTAAATACAGTTAGTTCTCAAATTACAACAGCAATTGGGACTGAAATTTTGGTTGTAAGTCGTGACAGTCAGAAGTCAAAGACACTCAAGTGACCAGACTGAGTTTTACAACCATTTTTATGGTGGTCATTATAACAAACCATGGCTTAGGGCCGGGGTACTTACAGGACCGCCTTCTGCCACCAATTGCCTCCCACCAGCCAGTCAGGGTGCCGTCGGCCAGACAATGTCGCCTGGCCGACCCCCAGGGGGAGAGCCTTCCCTGTGGTGGCACCTACCCTCTGGAACGATCTACCCCCAGAGATACGAGTGATCCCAGACCTCCGGACTTTTCGTCGGGCCCTTAAAACCTATTTTTTCAGTTAGCCGGGCTGTCCTGATTTTATGGTGGGTTTTTTAAATTTGATATTGATTTTAATTGAAATGTTTTAAATTATGGGCCAAACTTTATTTAATTATTTTAAATCTATTTTAACTTTTGTGTACAAATGTTTTATTTTGGCTGTTCACCGCCCTGAGTCCGAAAGGAGAAGGGCGGTATAGAAATCTGAAAAATAAATAAATAAATAAATAAATAAATAAATAAATAAATAAATAAACCCCCACGGTTGTAAGTCTGAATCATGTGGTCATAAGTGTGAACCCATTCTCTGGAATGGGTGGTGGTTTTTTTTTGCCAGTAATTGTGAACTGGTTGTCAAAATTTGGTCATGGGACCATGAGGGCAGCACAATATTTTACAACGGGTTTCTGAGGTTGCTGTAAATCCAAACAGTAAGTTAAGGACGAGCTGCATTTATTTATTTTGACTAGTTCAAAGAGGAAATGTCAGCAGGTAAAAATATACTTGTGGGACCTGGACCAGGACCCCATTGGTGGTTTTCTTGTAGACGTTTCATGACCCAACTAGGTAACAGCATCAGTGCTAGATGAGAGGGGGAGTTGCGGAGAGGAGGAGGAGGAGGAGGAGGAGGAGGAGGAGGAGGAGGAGGAGGAGGAGGAGGAGGAGGAGGAGGAGGAGGAGGAGAAAACAACTGTGGGGTCCTTGATGCTCTCTTGAGTTTGGTTGTTTTCTTGCAGAAGTTTCATTACCCAACCAGATAACTTCATCAGTGCTACAAGGAAGGGTAGTTTGCAGAGAGGAGGGGGAGGAGGAGGACTGTGGGGTCCTTAATTAAGGACCCAACTGCTTGGAGGCAGAGACCACTGCACTCCACGGAGGGTTTCACCTCTGCTTGAGGTATTGGCTTAAGAAGAAATTTTTAAATGTTTTAATTGGTTTGTGATTTTTAATTTTAATTTTAATTTTTTAGTTTTTGAGGCAAATTTATATATACTTTAACTGTTTTTTAATATTTATATTTCATGTTCTTAATTCTGGCTGTACACCGCCCTGAGTCCTCAGGGAGAAGGGCGGTATATAAATTGGAAATAAAATAAAATAAATAAAATAAATACTGTTAGCTCCGCGTTGGCATGCTCCGTTCTGTTTCTTCTCTCTCACCTGTGTGCGTCACAAGACGATGTTGTGCAAAACCCACCAAGTACAGATTGTCCAGAATTATCTTTTTTTTTGCATCCTGGAATTTCAGGCTTCCTTTGAATGATCAGGATAAACCTGGGTTGCCTCTGTCCAAAATTAATCTTGTTTAGAGGTGGGGAACCGGGGCCTGGGCCAACGATAACCCCTCTTCATCCCAGTTGGGGAAGGCTGAGATGCACATCCTGGCCAACAGAGGGCGCTCTTTTCACAAGGATGACTTGGGAAGAGAGAGAGCTGGTTGCTTTGAAGCCAAGATCCAGCAATGTTCTCCATTTATTTCTTCCTGGGAAAGTGGATGGTTTTTTTGAAATGCTGAATCCTGACACGGTTGGGATTCCCAGTAGGGTCTGGTGGAGGTTGGAGGCCCCCAAAGCAGGGCTGAAATCCAGCAGGTTCTGGAGAACCGGTAGCGGAAATTTTGAGCAGTTCGGAGAACCGGCAAATAACCACCTCTGGCTGGTCACAGAGTAGGGTGGGAATGGGGATTTTGCAGTATCCTTCCCCCAGGAGTGGGGAGGGAACGGAGATTTTGCAGTATCCTTCCCCCAGGAGTGGGGTGGGAATGGAGATTTTGCAATATCCTTCCCCTAGGGTAGGAAGGGAGATTTTGCAGTATCCTTCCCCCAAGAGTGGGGAGGGAATGGAGATTTTGCAGTATCCTTCCCCTGCCATACCTACCAAGCCACGCCCACCAAGCCACACCACGCCCACACAACCGGTAGTAAAAAAAATTGGATTTTACCCCTGCCCCAAAATCAATATGGGGACTGCTTCCACACCATCAAAGCCTCATCTGTTTTTTTTTTAACATGCATAATTGTTTGCACAATGAATGCAAAAAAAAGGCATGACTTTAATTGTAGGCTCGTGGCTGCCATCTTGACTTTTTTGCCCTCCCAACATGCCGAGTTGGAAAAGTTCTTGGCTGCTCTGGAGGTTTTCAAGCAGAGATTGGACAACCATTTGTCCGGAATGGTACAAGGTTTCCTGCTTGAGCAGGGGGTTGGACTAGAAGACCTCCGAGGTCCCTTCCATCTCCCGTATTTTGATATATATATACCTGATAGATTTTCCAACCCATTATTGTCATAAGAGATTGTTTCCTTCTGATCTGGGGCTCGGGTGGCTGTTTCTGAAAAATGGGAGCAGCTTTGCCAACAAGCCTGAACAGCCTTTCTCAGCCAGGCACGGTCCACAGGTGTTGGACGTCAATACCCATAATCCTGAACCTATGCCATGCTGAGTAGCGGAAGCAAACTACGGTACGCTCAAGGTTCAATAGGAGGAAATGGCTTAATAACTCTCTTTTTTTTTTCAAAAGAAGAGAATATTTGTAGTTTAGAGTTGAACTCTGGAGTCCCTGGTGCTCTCTGAGCTGAGTGTTTTCCTTGCATCTGTTTCATGACCCAGCCAGGTAACATTATCAGTGCTAAGAGGTGGGGTTGCAAAGTGGAGGAGGAGGAAGAAGAGGAAGTAGAGGAGAAGGAGGAGAGGACTGTGAGGTCCTTGGTGGTCTCTGAGCTTGGTGGTTTTCTTGCAGACCTTTCATTGCCCAACTAAGTCACATGACTTAGATCTCAGACCTTCGGACTTTTCGTCGGGCCCTAAAAACTTACTTTTTTCAGCTAGCCTAGGGCTGGCCTGATTCCATGTTTGGTTTTTAATGTTTGATATTGATTTTAATTGATATGTTTTAAATTACGGGCCAAATTTCTATTTCATTAGTTTTAAATAATTATTTTAACTTTTGTACACATGTTTTTATTTTGGCTGTTCACCGCCCTGAGTCTGAAAGGAGAAGGGTGGTATACAAATTTAATAAATAATAATAATCATCATCATCATCAGTGCTAGAAGGGTGTGGGGTTTGCAGCAGTGGTGGGTTGCCCCTGGTTCAGATCAGTTTTATAGAACTGGTAATAAAACTGGTGGGAGGCTCTGCCCACCAACCCCGACGTCATCAGGAAGCTTCTACGCATGTGCAGAAACGCACACGCGTGGCCCCATTGCAAACCGGTAGTAAAGGTAAGTAGAACCCACCCCTGGTTTACAGGGAGGAGGAGGAGGAGGAGGAGGAGGAGGAGGAGGAGGAGGAGGAGGAGGAGGAGGAGGAGGAGGAGTATTGAGCTGTCCTTGGTGCTCTCTGGGCTTGCAGAGATTTGATTACCGTGCTAGGTAACATCATCTTCATGCAGACATTGATTACCATGCTAGGTAACATCATCAGTGCTAGGAGGGACCAGGGTTTGTGTGGAATGGAGGAGGAGGAGGACTGTGAGGTCCTTGGTGTTCTCTGAGCTCGGCTGTTTCTTGCAGATGTTTCATTACATAACTTGTTAACATCACCTTCTAGGATTGGTGATGTTACCTAGTTGGGTAATAAAACGTCTGCAAGAAAGCAACCGAGCTCAGGGTGCAGCAAGGACCCCACAGAACAATTCTTGGTGGTGCCCTCCTTATTCAGTGTTGGCCAGGAAAGGAAGCATCAGAGAGATCTGGCTGACCTTCTGAGCTCGATGACCTTAGACTGACCCAGTGGCCCTTCCCTGCTGGCTCAGGTTGTCTTCCACCTCCGTAGAAGGAATCTTCTTGCTACCTTCTCAACGGCCACCCTCCAGATAGGGTGGGGCCACAACGTCCTGGCCTCCCAGTCTCATGCACGTTAGACTCACCTGGGTCACAAACTTATTCTCGCTCCAGAGGGTCATCGGCGCTTCCTCAAAGGCCTTCTTCATGGTGTTCGGAGGCCGGTAGGAGTCGGTGTAGGTGCTGATGGGGGTCTTGGTTTTGGTGGCAAAGAGGAACATCTTGGCTGGATCTGGGCAGCTCTTCCGAAATCGTCAATGCAAGAAGAGGGAGCGAAGTACACTTCTTCGGCAGAAGAGCTCGGGACCTCAGCCTCATGGAATCGGGGGCGATTTCTCCCGCTAAGGTTGCTGGGAAAGGGAGAGTAGCTCTTCATGCCAGGGGGGGGCAAAATTTAAGAGTTTTTTTCCCTTGGTGGCCTCAGCCCTTCCCAACAGTCAGCCTTGGCATCATACGTGATGTCACAGTTGGCAGGCAGAAATGGGCAGGTGGGTCAGGAAAACCCATCCAACGTGGGGCTCAAGGTCAAAGGATTTTAGCGCAGGGTTTTGCAGCCTCGGGATCTTGAAGGTGGGTGGACTTCCACTCCCAGAAGTCCTCAGCCAGCAGGTGCCTTTTTCAGGAGGCAACTTGTTCTTTTCTTCAAAGATGTTTCGCTTCTCATCCAAGATGTTTCTTCAGATTCTTTGCTTCTTGGAGGAGAAGCAAAACATCTTCAAAAGAAGAACAAAGAAGAAAGTCCAGTTGCCTCCTGAAAAAGCACCTTTGGGACAACCATGACCTGGAGGACGGAGAATCTCTACAGACTTTGAGCTGGGCAATTTGGGATGGAGACCCTTGGAATAGTGTGGGAGTAGGAACGGATTTCCAGAGTAAAAAACTGCAGATTACAGGATCCCATTTGCACCACTCAGGTAACCCTGAGGACACAGATAAACCTCCAAGTGCTTCAATGACCCTCTAAAAGGATGCAAATGACCAACTGTCTGCAAGGAATATAAATCCTTCCGTTCCCCACCGTCCTGTCAGAGCTGAAGAAGCTTCTCAGAGGAGAAGTGAAACGTCTTCAAAAGAAAAACCAAAAAAGTCCAGTTGCCTCCTGAAAAAGCACCTTTGGGACAACCAGGACCTGGAGGACCGAGCATCTCTGCAGACTCTCAGGCAGCATGCTGTCTATGCTTCCACAAGCTTGCTAATTAGGGAATTCTGGGAGTTGAAGTCCACACAACTTTAAGCTTGCCGGCTGGGGAATTCTGGGAGTTGAAGTCCACAAGTTTTCAAGTTGCCAAATTTGGAGGCCCTGTTCTATGCTTGCCACCAGAAGTTGTGGGCGCTCCATCACTGGAGGTTTTCAAGAACAGACTGGATAGCCATTTGTTTGAAATGGTATATAGGGTCTCCTCCGTAAGCAGGGGGTTGGACTAGAAGACCTCCAAGGTCCCTTCCAGCTCTGTGATTCTGTGATCCCTGGAAAGGCCAGAGGACTTTCTGCCGTGTGCAGGAGCTCCGCAGGTTCTTGGGTGGAAAATGAGGCGAAGGGGAAAATGAAAACTTCCAAGCCAAGCTCCTTATTCCAGCAGAGGGAGCATCCATCTTTGGGTGACCCAGTTGATCCCTGATCAGTAACTGATGGAAGATGTCTGTGTCACCTGCAGGTTTCAGCTTTTGCATGAAGCTTTGACAAAAAGGATGTTGAGGCTTTAGAAAAAGAGAGAAGAGCAACTAAGATGATTAAAGATCTGGAGACAAAAACTTATGAAGGACGGTTGCAGGATTTGGGTTTGGTAAATCTGGAGAAAAGAAGGATGGGGGGGAGGGGATGACATGAGAGCAGTCTTCCAGTATTTGAGGGGCTGCCACAAAGAGGAGAAGGTCAATTTATTTTCCAAAACACCAGAAGGCAAGAGAAGAAGCAACGGATGAAAACTAATCAAGGAGAGAAGCAACCTGGAATTAAAGAGAAACTTCCTAACAGTGAAGACAATTAACCAGTGGAACAGCTTGCCACCAGAAGTTGTGGGTGCTCCATCACTGGAGGTTTTTAAGAAGAGACTGGACAGCCACTTATGGGATATAGGGTCTCTTGCTTGAGCAGGGGGTTGGACTAGAAGACCTCCAAGGTCTCTTCTAGATCTATTCTGATTGATTGATTGATTGATGATTCTGCCTCCCAGGACTTTGTACAGGGAGATCTTGCTGAAGATTTAGTTTTGTTGGGGACATGCTTCCCTTACGTTGAACCATTCGGATGATTAAAATGGAACTAGAATTGAGAGTAGGCTTCTTTTGAGGAATTGAGGATGACCACAGAGGCAATAGAGTAGACTCAAAGCCAGTGAGACTTTCAACCAGCTCCTTCTTTTGCTCTAAAGTAGTGCTTCTCAACCTCAGCAGCTTGCAAATGTGTGGACTTCAACTCCCAGAGTTCTCCAGCCTGGAAGCTTTAAGAAGTCTGGACTTCAGCACCCAGAATTCCCCAGTCAGCAAGCTTTAAGATGGGTGGGTTTCAACTCCCAGAATTCCCCAGTCAGCAAACTTTAAGATGTGTGGACTTTTTCAACTCTCAACATTCCCCAGTCAGGAAGTTTTAAAATCTTTTTTTTTTTAAATAAAGTTTTTTATTTTTTATTTTCTCATAAACACATTTACATGTACAGTCATTTCCACCATTTTCCATTCATCTTTTCTTTTAACTTTCATTTTTCATTTTTACTTTTTCGGGGCTGCTCTTTTACCCTTTACCTTTACTCCAACCTTTCTTCTTCTCCTCCCCTTTTCTTTCCTCTCTGTTCTCCTACTTCCTTCGTTCTTTCTCTCCTTCTCTTTCCTACTTCCCCTTCTCTTCCCACACTCCTCTCTTCTTCCCCCCTTCTAACCTTCTCCTCTACTCCACTTCCCCTCCCTTTTCTTTCTCCCCTTTTCCCATTCTTCTTTCTCCCCTCCTCTCTTCTCCCTTCCTCTCTCTCTACTCCCTCCCCTCTCTCCTGTTATTTCCCTTTTCAGTTCAATCTAAAGTGGTATTTGAGCAGCTCTGATTTTTATTATTCATTTATTTATTTATTTATGAGATTTATATGCTGCCCAATCTCCAGCTGGACTCAGGGCGGCTCACAACAGTTAAGAAACATCTAATAAAAAGTTAAAAAATTGAATCCAAATCTCATAATTTAACAGTTAAAAGTACAATTAAGTCTAACAAGTTAAAATTAAAATAGAATTAAAACCCCATCAGTCCAGGCCGGCCAAACGAAACAGCCACGTTTTCAGGTCGCGGCGGAAAGAGCGGAGGTCGGGGGCCACCCGGAGCTCCAGGGGCAGTTGAGTCCAAAGGGTAGGTGCGCCCACAGAGGACGCCCTCCCCCTGGGGGTCACCGGCCGACACTGTCTGGCCGACGGCACCCTGAGGAGGCCCTCTCTGTGGGAACGCACCGGGCGATGAGAAGCTGTTGCTGGCTTCAGATGGTCCCCCAAATATCCCAGGCCTAAGCCATGTAAGGCCTTATAGATTTTCTAATTATCTTTATTCTCATTTCAATTTCTTATTCAATTATTTATTTTTATTTCATCATTTGCGTACATTTTTATAATATCTCACTTTTTTCCCTTTTAACCCCCCCCCCCCTTTTTCCTTTTACTTGACATCATCTGGGTATCTATTTTTCTAATTGTTTTCTCCCATCTATTCTCTTTCTATTTTATTTCTATATCCTTATTCATATTTCTTTTCTAACCAATCATAAAATTTATCCCATGTCTTGAAATACACAGACTCCTCTTTATCTTTTATTCTCAATGTTAATCTATTCATTTCTGCACATTCTAAAATGTTCTTTATAATTTCTCCTTCCAACGGGATTTTATCTGCTTTCCAGTTTTGTGCAAATACAATTCTAGCCGCCGTTATTATATGAAAAATCAAATATGTATCTTCTTTACTATATTTCTCTGGTAAAATTCCCAATAAGAATATCTCTGGTTTTAACTCTGTATGTTGCTGGAACATTCCCTCTAACCATGTTTGTATTTTCACCCAATATTGTTTTGCTTCTTTATGGAAGCTTTAAAATCTCTGGATTTAAAGGCTGGCTGGGGAATCCTGGGAGTTGAAGTCCACAGTTCTTTACAGTTGCCAGGTGGGAAGGCTTCTGATGTAAACGTGTCTATGGAGTTGGGTGACTTGCCTGAAAACTTTTTTGCCTACTTTTGATTTTTCCAAAAAGAAAACCCCCGAGGGCTTCCCTGGAAAGCCTTTGCTCCCCACCAGCTCATTATTATTCCTGAATTTGGGGGTGAAAGAAGTATGAACCTTCTAGGTCTGAATGAGACCCCCGTCAGCCAGTCTGGTTGCATATGGATTGCTGTGGCTACCAAGTGTGGGATTTGTCAGGGAGTACAGATAGTCCTTGGCTTACAACTGTGCACTTAGGGACCGTTCAAAGTTATAACGGCACTGAAAAAAAGTGATGTTTTGTGAGCTTTTTCTGATTTTCTCTCTCTCTCTCTCTCTCTCTCTCTCTCTCTCTCTCTCACTCACTCACTCACTGGTGTATTTTCATTTCTTACCGCTCTGAAAAAACAGAATCCTTCCTTCCCTTTTCCGCAGACGGAGGTTTTCACACACAGAGACAGCCGGGTCGGTTTCATATGTACGCTTTTTAATATTAATTCTGTCAACACTACACACAACCAGTAACAATGATAAATACTGCAATGGAAATGTTAAAAAAAAAAAAATATTATACATGTAACATGTCTTCCAAAAACCACATTGTAAAAATAAATTAATGTGTAAACTTGACGGTAAATTATAATAATTATAATAATAATAATAAAAAAACCAACAGATTGGTTTAAGGCAATCATCTACATGATGGGGACAGGACTGTGCTACGTTGCTCAGGCTGGGGAAGCAAAAAAATTAAGACTGGGTTTTGCTGGAAAACAAAGAACTGACTTTACTGGGAGGGGAAGGGGATTAGCCAGAACAAGGAGACTCCCCTTCCCAATTTATAAGTGAGTTTGAGAGGGAAGTGATAGGGCCGGTGTCTCGTCAAGAGTTTCGGGCAGGTTCGTCATCCTCAAATCTACACGGTTCCCTATTGGGACTCTTGACAGCTTCCCTTTCTTTGCCTGTTTCATGCACACACAAGTCGAACATGGCAAGAAGTGCCAATAGAAGGGAGAATTTGTAGCTCAGAGTTCAACAGTGGGGTCCCCGGTGCCCTCTGAGCTTTGCGGTTTTCCTGCAGACGTTTCATGATCCAACTAGGTAATATAATCAAGTGCTAGAAGCCGGTAGAGTTTCAGGAGGAAGAGGAGGAGAAGAAGGACGAAGACAATGACGACTGTGGGGTCCTTGTGCTCTCTGAACTTTGTAGTTTCCTGCAAATGTTTCATGACCAAACTAGGTAACGTCATAAGTGCGAGGAGGAGGAGGAGGAGGAGGAGGAGGACGAGAGGACAACTATGGAGTCCTTGGTACTCTCTGAGCTTGATTGTTTCCTCACAGACATTTCATTACCAAACTATGTTCCATTATCAGTGCGAAAAGGGAGTGGGAGTTACTCTCTTTTTATATATATTAGTGTCTTGTCCTTTTTGTGGGAATGCTATTTTCTTCTTGGTGATTCCTTGGTTAGGCCGTTTACTGAACTGATAGTTCCTTGATTGGGGTAAATAGAGAACAATTCCCACTCCCTTCTAGTATTGATGATGTCAGCTAGATGCAGAATGAAATGTTTGCAAGAAAACAACCCAGCTCAAGAAGCACCAAGGACCCCAGTTTATTTACTAGTGGGGTATAGTTTGGTAGTCCCTTGATTAGAATATTGTTTCCTGTTTGATTGTTTGTCTGGAAGTAATCCCTGCTTACCTGGGTGCTGGCTGTTGGAGAAGATGTGTTCCGGGGTTAAAAAAAAACAACAACAGCACAAACTCCACACTTGCTAGTACTGATGATATCACCTACTTGGGTCATAAAACATCTGCAATAAAAAACAACCAAGCTCAGAGAGCACCAAGAACTTCATGGTCCTCCTTCTTCTCCACTCGACCAACCCTATTCCCTGCTAACACGGATGATGTTACCTACCTGGGTCATGAAACTTCTGCAAGAAAACACTAACCCCTCCCAAGAGGCAGCTGGTCACAAGGACAGAGGAGGCTGGTGGAGAAGTCTTTGGGCCTCCTCATCTCATCTCTTCTTCTGCCCTTAAGGATAGGAGTAGGGTTTTTTACTACGTCTGTTTTTGCTCCTGGAAAACAGATGGTTGAGAGCTAACATCCATGATAAACTGACACTTAAAAGAGGAGGAGTGAACAGACTAAGTTTCTTGAAACAGTTTGCTTCCATACCCTCATGGCACACACTTTCAGGAACCGGAGAGTTGGGGGTTACTCAGAAGAGTACCTGCCCTCTCCCAGCAAGAAACAACCTGAAGCAGCCCTGATCATTTTATCGAATTCATGGAGCTACTGGGGGTGGGTGGGTGGGGGTGGGGCTGATAGGGGAGGGGGGCAGTTTGAACAGTGCAAAATCTAAAGGGGTTTGGTGCCCCCTTCCACCAAACAAGAACGAAGACAAAATTATCCCTTTGCAGTTTTGGGAGGCAAGATCATCCTCTGGTTCCCCCCTGGGTGCAAATCAATTATTATTTTAAAAAGAGAAGATGGGATAGAATTTACTGAATCTCTTGGTTGGTCATAAGGTGCTTACAAAGCAAGAAAACCCGGACTTTTTGAAAGAATTTGGGTGCTCCAACCCTGGAGGCTTTCAAGAAGGGACTGGACAACCATTTGTCCAAAGTGATACAGGGTCTCCTGCTTGAGCAGGGGGTTGGACTAGAAGACTTCCGAGGTCCCTCCCAACTCTTGTTATTTTGTATTCTGTAATTCCTCACCGAAGGAATTGAAGATGCAATGGTTTTCAAGGGGACAAAGAGTTGTGTAGTGACGTTCTCCCACTTGGCTCTTTCCAAAGGAGGGAGGGGGCCGGAGAGATGGGTGAAGGAATATGGGGGAGCCACAAATTCTAGGCCAAGAACCCTCTGCAGCAATGGAGATCATCTCCCCCAAAGCAGAGAAGAACCTCAGCAGATCCTTCAGAAGTTGTGAGTGCTCAATAGTCCTCCAGAAATTATGAGTTCTCCAACGTTGGAGGTTTTTAAGAAGAGATTGGACAACCATTTGTCTGAAATGGTATAGGATCTCCTGCTTGAGCAAGAGGTTGGACTAGAAGACGTCCGAGGCCCCTTCCAACTCTGTTATTCTGTTAAGGTGCTTGGTTGGAAATAGGTGCCTCCTCCACCTTAGCTCCTGAATTCCCTGGAGATGCACTATGGGGTACTCTTGGGATCACTGTGGGGCAGCTGTCTTATTGGGGGAGGGTGTTTTGAGCAGCCTCCAAGGGTTAGGAGGAGAATATGCTGAAGACGGAGAGAAGGAGCCGCCAACCTCTCAGCAGAACAAGGTACGGACTGAGAAGACACAACAGAAGCTGAAGAACGAGGCCTGTGTGCAATTCAGCAGAGCTTGCAATTCTAGACCTAACCTCCGGACATGGGTGCCAAGATTCCTTCGGACAAGTAAGTTAGGCCTGGAAAGAGAAGAATGGCAGGAAAGCATGCCTGGAGGACCACAAGCTCTGTCTAAACTTGCTTTGTGCATAACCATGCCTCAAAAGCAGAAAGACAGTCCTTCAAGTGGGAATGGAGGATTCCTGAACTGCCTAAAGCCCCAAATTATGACATTTCCATCTGAATGAATGGTCCCCAAGAGGGAGAAAATAGCAGATCCATCCTTCCATCTCTCCCTGCATTCCACCATCCTTCTCACCATTTCATCTATCTGTTCTATCATCCCGCCATTCATCTCTATCCATCCATCCAACCATACCAGCATCCATCCATCCCCATCCATCCATTCATTCATCCATCCACCTATCAATCGATCAATCAATTAATTAATCAATCAATCAATCCATTCATCTTTCCATCCATCCATCCATCCATCCATCCATCCATCCATCCATGGGAGACATGATAGCAGTATTCCAGTCTTTGAGGGGCTGCCCCAAAGAAGACGGAGGGTGGACAAGCTATTCTCCAAAGCACCTGAAGGCAGGAGAAGAAGCAACGGATGGAAACTAATCAAGGAGAGAAGCAGCCTGGAGTTAAGGAGAAACTTCCTGACAGTGGGGACAATTAACCAGGGGAACAGCCTGCCTCCAGAACTTGTGGGTAATTCATCACTGGAGGTTTTAAAGAAAAGACTGGACAACCACTTATCTGGAACGGTATGGGGTCTCCTACTCTGGTAGGGGGCTGGACTAGAAGACCTCCAAGGTCCCTTCCAACTCTATTCTGATTGATTAATTGGTCACAGGTCAAAAGAAGAAGATGAGCGGGCCGTAATATTTACCAATCTAATCTCTTTAGGGCACAAATACGAAGAAGGTAAAATTCAAAGCTCAGTCCTTTTGCAATCCCCCAAACTGTGATGGAGAAAAAAAACCCGACAAAGCGTTTGCCTAGAAACACAAAGGTAGGAGACTGTAATCGCGTTAAGCAGTGCAAAATTTCTTTTTTCTTTTTTAAATTACTTTTATCCGTGTGAACGAACCATGTGTGAAAAAAAATCAAATACGGATGAGTTAATCTCTAGGTAGAAGCTTTTCAAAGGAATGAAGGATGTCTCTTTTTTAAGGGAAACTTCTCTGGCCTAGATTCATCACTAATAAGGTCCTTTTACTTGGGGGCTTTGGGGTCAGAGTTTATTGGGTTAAAAGGGTCAGCCTTTGCTACGGTTTTACTCGTCCCATGAAATTCTTCCAGGCTGGTCTTCAACGCAAAAGATCAGCTCAGCAGAAGAAACCTGCAATCTCCTGTATCTCGTTTCCAAAATATCTTTTATTTTTCTCTTATCTCTTCACTCTTCTCCAAAAGGAACCACGAAAGAAACTCTGCTTGCCCAAACCCCAGGATCACTTTCTCCACGGACAACGGGTGGACGTGCTAAACCAGGATGGGATATGTAGTATCCACGTACATAAATACTCTTGTCAGGAGGAGACAGAGGTCCGGATTTGCGCTCAGGAGGGGAGAGTTGATGAGCCAGGGGACAAATCTGTAACCCAACGTGGAGCAGGTGTCCCTGGAGGTGAGCAGGAAATCTGGCTTTGAGAGGGGCGACAACTCTGCCACATTGGTTTTTGTGTCTATATATATACATTTAAATATTTTGAGTGGTGCGGTGGCCTAGAGGTGGAGCTCTAGCCTCACAATCAGGAGGCTGTGAGTTTGATCCTAGGTAGAGGCAGTTATTTCTCTCTCTGGGCACGATGAGAATGTATCTGCCGAACAAAACTCCGCACTGGTGACAGGAAGGGCATCCGGCCAGTAAAACACTCAGCTCCATTCAGTTGCCCAGACCCCACCCTGTAAGGGATTATGGGGTCGTTAAAAGAAGATGATGATAGATTTAAATAGTTTCCCTGTTAGGTTGCAAAGCTTGGCACGGTCCGAGTTTAGCAAAGCAGAGTAATCATCAATTTCGGTTATGATTTTTTCCTCCGTTACTACGGTTGGCCGGTAATTTTTTACAAATGCTGCAAAAGCAACCTATTTACAAGCAACGGCGATGACCCAACAGGGCATCAATCTGTCAATGAGAAGAGCACGCTAACTGGCATCGAAGAACAGGACAGGAATTGGGCCAAGGGGTCTCTATGGAAGCCCAGCCTGTCCCTCTCCTGGCTACAGACGGAATGGGCCAACTCGTCACAGCCAATTCACCGCAGGACAATTTAACAGTTCAATTCAATTATTTAAAATAAATGAATAAAAATATTTTAGGTTTTGCCGTTCGCGTTTCATCTTGTCCCTCCCTTTGGCAGCCTTTCTTTAATGATTTTATTCCACCGTTTCTTTGATATTAGTGTAACTAGTTGTGTGGTGTTGTGGCCTGTTGGCTGCCGGCCCCTCCAGCAGCCGAATCGGAGGAGGAGGAGGAGGAGGAGGAGGAGGAGGTGTGGGAGTCAGGGCCAGTATCAGGGCAACCTGAGAGCTCCGAGGGGGGAGAGGGAATGGAGCTGGCAGAGAGAGAGAGACAGAGGTGGAGCCGGGGCCCTCTGTCAGCCCTCAGGTGGGGAGTCAACAGTCCCCAGGTCTGGAGGTGGCTAGTGAGGAGGAGGAAGAACAGCTGGGTCCAGTGCCCTGACGTGCGGATGCACAGAAGCCAGAGGAGAGGAGAGCAGTGGAAATCTATGGGCTGGACCTTGGGACAGAAGAGCCAGCGCTGCTAGAGAAGCCCCACCCTCGCTCTGGGGATAAAAGGCAGGGGATAGAGATGAATAGATGTGGCAGACAACTATTCATCTCCCCTGCCGGACAGACTTCTTAGCCTGCGGTGAGAGAGAAACTTTTTGCCGGGGCTGCCGGCGCTCCTAATAAAGAATCTTTGAGTTTTAACTTCAGAGGGTTTGTCGTGTTTGGGGAGCTGGCTCAGAACATGTGGCGACTTGGCCATGTTGAGTTCTCCTGCAGCGAGTTGGCCGTGGCAAGTTGGCTGTGGCGAGTTGGCCATGGTGAATTGTCATAGATATGGATCCAGAAAGGAGACTGGTGCTGGGTCTGGCCGACTGGATCTTGGGACAAAAGGGTGTTGCCTTCTGGACTCATCAAGAACGTCTGTAGGCAGCCACTGTCCTGTTTTTGAACCCAGTGGGCACGGATAAAGCAGAATATTTGTAGCTCAGGGTTGAAATAATAAGGGATCCTTGGTGCTCTCTGAGCTTAAAGATTTTTCAATGCCCAAACTAGGTAACATCACTAGTATTGATGATGTTGCCTAGCTGGGTCATGAAATGTCTGCAAGAAAACAACCACAATCAGAGAGCACCAAGAACAACCCCCCCCCAAATGGGCACTACAATCCAAGATCATCTTAGGGCAGCAGCTTGACCCCTGGTCCTCAGAAGCTAAAGGACCCCTTAATGCAGATGCAGGAGAAGACAACAGCCCAATGCAGATCTTCTCTTTTGCTCTTCAAGGTTGAAGAAACCAAGATTTCCACTGTGAGCAATGCTCCTTCTCAGTGTTGGTTTGCGTTCAGTGAGTAGGTAAAACTATCGGGGTGAAGGGAGGGTGAGCCCTGCTTCTCTGTTACATTCCCCCCCCCACGTTTTAGTGGCCACCGTTGTTTAATTTCAGGTACCCTGTAATCCATGGTATGGATTCATCCTGGCCAATTCCTCTTTAGCAAAATAAAATAAAATTAAATTTAAAAAAATCTTGTATTTCGTTCTTCCCCTGCTCCCAAAATAAAATCCCTTTCATTTCTGGCCATGGATTGTTTTCCTTCCCCATTCAGACTCCTGCACCTGGAATGTCAGGTAGAGACACCCTACAGTAGAGGTGTCCGAACTTGGCAACTTTTAAGTCACGTGGACTTCAACTCCCAGAATTCCCCAGCCAGCCTGTGCTGGCTGGGGAATTCTGCAAATTGAAGTCCACAGATCTTAAAAATTGCCAAGATTGGATAGCCCTGCCCTAC